>NW_027183790.1:0-64647 GCF_041296385.1 Aphelocoma coerulescens | reverse complement strand
CTTGAGAGAAGGATGCGCTCTATGGAGTTGAGAAAGAAAGTGCGTCTCACTAGCTTCTTTCCTCTACTTCATAGACAGCAAAGGGGCTATGAAAGGCAGCACTGGCTTTTTGTTCTAGGACTTCTTCTTTACAAGCAGCTGCTGGATGTTTGGAAGGGGGTTTGGGATATGCAAAAATGAGAGGCTAAGATGGTAAGAGGGTAAGATGGAAGTCATCTGGCAAAAGCAGAGCTCACAAAAGGGCCAGCTGAGAAAGCTCTTGCTGCCTACAACTTCAACTGCACCCCTCAAAGCAGCAGCACACACGCTGCTCTCGGCACTTTCCTTCTCAGCTCTACGCACCATCCTAAGCCTTGCCTCTCCCACACTCAGGATCCAAAGACAACGGCACCAGGGACTGCTCACACACTAAAGGCACCAGGACAAAAGGCTCACCAGCTTGGCCTTTGCATTCCCGCTGACAGCTCCACAGCTTGAACCCAGAGAACTGCCTGCTGCCAACAGCCTTTCCAATCACTCTGAGCACCTCATGACAAGGAGTGTGGGGAATGAATCTCCAGCAGCCTCCTGCCCCAGGCTGTCCCCCGGGAGCAGCCCTGCTCCAGGCCGTGACTGCCACCTGCACAGCCAAAGGACCCAGAGCCGGTGTTACACACCACGGCTGTGCCTGGCACAGAGACACCAGTGGCCACACAAGTGGCCATGGCACTGTCCACACACAGTCCCTGCTGCTGCTCCCCCAGCCGCTGGCACCAACTCCCAGCCACCCACTCCTAAAGCCACGGGGCCCACTGGGACACTGCGGGGGCTCGTGGAAGCCAGCGGCCATTGTGACACAGCGGGGCTGCACAGAGCCCACGGTGCTTTGTGACCCGTGGCTCCCAGGAGAGCCTTTGTGATGCTGGGGAACTACAAGGAAGCCTGGCTCCTCTGTGACACCACCACAGAAGCTCAGGGGAGCCCTGGAGACCGTGCTGATGCTATTGAACCTGATGCAACCCTGCCTCCTCTGTGACACCACAGAAGCTCAGGGAGCCCTGGAGACTGTGGTGATGCTATGGAACCTGATGCAACCCTGCCTCCACTGTGACACCACAGAACCTCTGGGAGCCCTGGAGACTGTGGTGATGCTATGGAACCTGATGCAACCCTGCCTCCACTGTGACACCACAGAACCTCTGGGAGCCCTGGAGACCGTGCTGATGCTATGGAACCTGATGCAACCCTGCCTCCACTGTGACACCACAGAAGCTCGGGGAGCTCTGCAGACCGTGGGGATGCTGGCGAAGCTGACGGAACCCTGGGCACCACAGTGACGCTATGGAACCTGGTGGAACCGAGGGGCCACAGTGACACTGTGGGGCCTTTTGGAAGCAACAGGACCCTGGTGGGAAGCCACGGGATGATTAATCCTGCACGAACCTGCTCCAGGTGGGCTCCTCTCTCCCGGCTTCCACAGGTGCTGCTAGGATCCCACTCCGGCACTGGCTTGGCACGGGCTGACGGCTTCCTTTGGCAATGGCTCTGCTCCAGGATGGCATGCTGCAGAGAATGCAGGTAGATTTTGTGCTCACTCCTGGCATGCAGCTGGACAATAAAGCCTGATCCAGCCCCCCCTCAGCATATGTCCGGCTCTGGCATTGGGGCGGGGCAACTTTGGGAGCAGCCCCAGCCCTGCTCCTGCTCCCGGCTGGGCACCCAGCTGCTGGGACACAGGTGTGTCCTGATGCCACCGTCTACTCCTTTGAGAAGGGGAGGACAGAGTGCATCAGGGAGTTTGGTGTGGCTTACATGCGGCAAGGAGAAGGTGCAGCCCCAAACTGGCTTTCACTTCTAGAACCTTTTGCTATTGCGGGAGCAGCTGCTGGAGCTTTTCAACCGAGCTGCAAGAGTGAAAAGTGTGATGGCATGTCTATCTGAGAAGGAAGGTTCGGTGCCGCAGCCTGTTGTGCACAATTTATATGCTGATAAGAGAAGGGGGTGCTTTTGCAACGTTTTCCTTCCTGACACTTCTGTCTCTGTGAGCTTTAGCTGCTTGGACTCAGGGATACCGAAGGTATGTGAAAGTGACTGGGATGCGAGAATCATGTTGCACAGGGAACAGGGAAGGTCAGCAAATGTTTCCTGTCCTGGCACATCTCTCAGTCTGAACTGCAGCTGCAGATGCTTCACTTCCGCCAAGGACTCTGCCACCTTGAGAGAAGGATGCGCTCTATGGAGTTGAGAAAGAAAGTGCGTCTCACTAGCTTCTTTCCTCTACTTCATAGACAGCAAAGGGGCTATGAAAGGCAGCACTGGCTTTTTGTTCTAGGACTTCTTCTTTACAAGCAGCTGCTGGATGTTTGGAAGGGGGTTTGGGATATGCAAAAATGAGAGGCTAAGATGGTAAGAGGGTAAGATGGAAGTCATCTGGCAAAAGCAGAGCTCACAAAAGGGCCAGCTGAGAAAGCTCTTGCTGCCTACAACTTCAACTGCACCCCTCAAAGCAGCAGCACACACGCTGCTCTCGGCACTTTCCTTCTCAGCTCTACGCACCATCCTAAGCCTTGCCTCTCCCACACTCAGGATCCAAAGACAACGGCACCAGGGACTGCTCACACACTAAAGGCACCAGGACAAAAGGCTCACCAGCTTGGCCTTTGCATTCCCGCTGACACCTCCACAGCTTGAACCCAGAGAACTGCCTGCTGCCAACAGCCTTTCCAATCACTCTGAGCACCTCATGACAAGGAGTGTGGGGAATGAATCTCCAGCAGCCTCCTGCCCCAGGCTGTCCCCCGGGAGCAGCCCTGCTCCAGGCCGTGACTGCCACCTGCACAGCCAAAGGACCCAGAGCCGGTGTTACACACCACGGCTGTGCCTGGCACAGAGACACCAGTGGCCACACAAGTGGCCATGGCACTGTCCACACACAGTCCCTGCTGCTGCTCCCCCAGCCGCTGGCACCAACTCCCAGCCACCCACTCCTAAAGCCACGGGGCCCACTGGGACACTGCGGGGGCTCGTGGAAGCCAGCGGCCATTGTGACACAGCGGGGCTGCACAGAGCCCACGGTGCTTTGTGACCCGTGGCTCCCAGGAGAGCCTTTGTGATGCTGGGGAACTACGAGGAAGCCTGGCTCCTCTGTGACACCACCACAGAAGCTCAGGGGAGCCCTGGAGACCGTGCTGATGCTATTGAACCTGATGCAACCCTGCCTCCTCTGTGACACCACAGAAGCTCTTGGAGCCCTGGAGACCGTGGTGATGCTATGGAACCTGATGCAACCCTGCCTCCACTGTGACACCACAGAACCTCTGGGAGCCCTGGAGACCGTGCTGATGCTATGGAACCTGATGCAACCCTGCCTCCTCTGTGACACCACAGAAGCTCAGGGAGCCCTGGAGACTGTGGTGATGCTATGGAACCTGATGCAACCCTGCCTCCACTGTGACACCACAGAACCTCTGGGAGCCCTGGAGACCGTGCTGATGCTATGGAACCTGATGCAACCCTGCCTCCACTGTGACACCACAGAAGCTCGGGGAGCTCTGCAGACCGTGGGGATGCTGGCGAAGCTGACGGAACCCTGGGCACCACAGTGACGCTATGGAACCTGGTGGAACCGAGGGGCCACAGTGACACTGTGGGGCCTTTTGGAAGCAACAGGACCCTGGTGGGAAGCCACGGGATGATTAATCCTGCACGAACCTGCTCCAGGTGGGCTCCTCTCTCCCGGCTTCCACAGGTGCTGCTAGGATCCCACTCCGGCACTGGCTTGGCACGGGCTCACGGCTTCCTTTGGCAATGGCTCTGCTCCAGGATGGCATGCTGCAGAGAATGCAGGTAGATTTTGTGCTCACTCCTGGCATGCAGCTGGACAATAAAGCCTGATCCAGCCCCCCCTCAGCATATGTCCGGCTCTGGCATTGGGGCGGGGCAACTTTGGGAGCAGCCCCAGCCCTGCTCCTGCTCCCGGCTGGGCACCCAGCTGCTGGGACACAGGTGTGTCCTGATGCCACCGTCTACTCCTTTGAGAAGGGGAGGACAGAGTGCATCAGGGAGTTTGGTGTGGCTTACATGCGGCAAGGAGAAGGTGCAGCCCCAAACTGGCTTTCACTTCTAGAACCTTTTGCTATTGCGGGAGCAGCTGCTGGAGCTTTTCAACCGAGCTGCAAGAGTGAAAAGTGTGATGGCATGTCTATCTGAGAAGGAAGGTTCGGTGCCGCAGCCTGTTGTGCACAATTTATATGCTGATAAGAGAAGGGGGTGCTTTTGGAACGTTTTCCTTCCTGACACTTCTGTCTCTGTGAGCTTTAGCTGCTTGGACTCAGGGATACCGAAGGTATGTGAAAGTGACTGGGATGCGAGAATCATGTTGCACAGGGAACAGGGAAGGTCAGCAAATGTTTCCTGTCCTGGCACATCTCTCAGTCTGAACTGCAGCTGCAGATGCTTCACTTCCGCCAAGGACTCTGCCACCTTGAGAGAAGGATGCGCTCTATGGAGTTGAGAAAGAAAGTGCGTCTCACTAGCTTCTTTCCTCTACTTCATAGACAGCAAAGGGGCTATGAAAGGCAGCACTGGCTTTTTGTTCTAGGACTTCTTCTTTACAAGCAGCTGCTGGATGTTTGGAAGGGGGTTTGGGATATGCAAAAATGAGAGGCTAAGATGGTAAGAGGGTAAGATGGAAGTCATCTGGCAAAAGCAGAGCTCACAAAAGGGCCAGCTGAGAAAGCTCTTGCTGCCTACAACTTCAACTGCACCCCTCAAAGCAGCAGCACACACGCTGCTCTCGGCACTTTCCTTCTCAGCTCTACGCACCATCCTAAGCCTTGCCTCTCCCACACTCAGGATCCAAAGACAACGGCACCAGGGACTGCTCACACACTAAAGGCACCAGGACAAAAGGCTCACCAGCTTGGCCTTTGCATTCCCGCTGACACCTCCACAGCTTGAACCCAGAGAACTGCCTGCTGCCAACAGCCTTTCCAATCACTCTGAGCACCTCATGACAAGGAGTGTGGGGAATGAATCTCCAGCAGCCTCCTGCCCCAGGCTGTCCCCCGGGAGCAGCCCTGCTCCAGGCCGTGACTGCCACCTGCACAGCCAAAGGACCCAGAGCCGGTGTTACACACCACGGCTGTGCCTGGCACAGAGACACCAGTGGCCACACAAGTGGCCATGGCACTGTCCACACACAGTCCCTGCTGCTGCTCCCCCAGCCGCTGGCACCAACTCCCAGCCACCCACTCCTAAAGCCACGGGGCCCACTGGGACACTGCGGGGGCTCATGGAAGCCAGCGGCCATTGTGACACAGCGGGGCTGCACAGAGCCCACGGTGCTTTGTGACCCGTGGCTCCCAGGAGAGCCTTTGTTGTTGGGGAAGATGAAACAGGAAAGCCTTATAAATATGATTGCCTAACAAAAGATTCTGGGAATATGAAAACTGTGAGCGACATCGAAATGAAGGCCATCTTTGAGATATAGAGTCTTAGTTACTGAACAACTGGAAAACAATGGTATAGCCGGCTGAAGGTAATCCCCTCTTGATTGAACAATACCCTCTGCTTGCAGACAGGTCCAAGGGTCAGAGCAGACCCTACTAGCTCAGCAGAAGGGGTCCAAAGAGTAGTTTTTAGAAGTTAAAATGTAACACTCTATGGTAATGTAAGAACTCTTATAGGCTGTATGTAAATGCTATAGGATTTGTACCTTGTATTAGATTGGCTACTGAGAATTAGAATATTCACTACAGAAGATGATTTATTGTATTGTAACAAGCTCCTCGCTCTCTTAACTCCTCTCCTCTTAGTAATGCTCTTCTCCTCTTAGTAACGCTCTTAGTAACTCTCTTAGTAGCTCTCTTAGTAATGCTCTTCTCCTCTTAGTAGCTCTCTTAGTAACTCTCTTGCTCTTCTTCTTCCTCTTAATTCAGCTCTCCTCTTAGTTTGTCTCTCTTGCTCTTTACACTCTTAGCTCTCAGCCTCTTGCTCTAGCTCTCTCGCTCACTCTCTCTCCCTCTCTTACACCTTGGGCCTGCTTGGAGCTGCAGCTGGCAGCTCTAAGCAGTGCCCCTGTACCCACGCCCTCTGCAATAAACTGCATGCTCCAAAGACCTGCTTATAGAGATCTCTCGTCGCCGTCCATCTCCAGCCGGGCCCGACCGAACCCACACCCTCATCACCATCATCGCCATCAATTTCGACAAACTGGCGCCCAAACGTGAGTGAAGGCCTGATTCAGCTTCTTCCACCTGTGAGAGACTTCGCCATGGACGGTAACTAAAAGACCAGTTATAGCCACCTGGAACGTGTCGTGAGCACGGCATACCGTTGCTGCGCAGCGTAAAAGCCGGAGCTCTATAACTCTGCCGAGGCAGCCCTCGAGCACGGGGAGCCGTTACTTCGTAGCAATTACCTGGAGCTCTCGGAGGGAGGAAATTGCCTGGCAGTCCTCGAGCACAGACGGCCACTGCTGCGCAGCGGTTACCTGGAGCTCTTTGAGGAAGTTTGCCGTGGTACCCCTCGAGCACGGACACGCTGCTAAGCAGTGCAGACCGGAGCTCTTAGGAGGGATCCAGCCGCGCGCCCGAGCACAGGCGGGTATTGCTCAGCACCGCCTGCGCTGGAGCTCTGAGTGGAGACACCTGCGAGGTCCCGAGCACGGAAAGCCGTTGCCAAGCGACGCCTGAAACCGGAGCTCTGAGGAGGGACCCGACAGCAGCGTCCTGAGCGCCGTGTGGAGAGCCTGGCCAGCCCCCCACGACGGACTTCTGATTAAGGACCCTGCCCCCTGCGACATCTAGGTGAGTATCATACTGGTCAATAATGGGACAAACTCACTCTGCCCATGACAGACATCTCTATAAACAACTTAAGTACTTACTAAGCTCCGGTCCAAGTCAATTACCTAAACAGGAGCTAAAAAACCTCTTAGAATGGACTCTGATTAATTTCCCAAATGCTGACCGTTCAGCCGTCTTTACAAGAGACTTCTGGGACACAGTTCGGGTTAAACTCTTTAATAATATCTCCCGCCGGGATTGGGCTGCCGCGGAGCTGGTCCCGGCTTGCAGAGCGCTCGTGGAGCTGTTTGCTGCGAAGGCGCCGCCCGCAGCAGCCACCTCGCCGGGTCCCGCTCCTGCTGCGAGCCCGCCCCTTGCCGCCGCGAGCCTGCAACCGGGCACGGCCCCCGCCCCGCCGCCGGACCTCACGGCTCCGGTACCCGCGGTCCAGCTGTCTCGTGCCGCCCCGCCCCACCCCCCCGCGGTCCCTGCACCGGTCACCCCTGCCCCACCGGACTCCACCGCCCCCCCCACCGCCCCCGTCATCTCCACCCCCACGGTCCCGTTAGTCCCTGCTGTCCCGCCTCTCGCGGCTCCGGTAGCCGCGGTCCGACTGACTCGTGCCGCCCCGCCCCCCGCCCCCGCTGTCCTGGCAGCCGTCACCCCTGTCCCACCGGACCCTACGACCCCCTCCACCGCTCCCCCCATCCCCGCCCCCCCCATCCCGTTCCTCCCTGCTGCCCCGGCTCCCGCGGTCCCCGCCCTCGGCTCCAGCGTCTTCGCGGCCCCGTCCCTCGCTCCTCCCACCCCGTCCGCCAGCGCCTTCGCGGCCCCGCCCCCCGCCGATAGCCCCGCGGGGCCAGCGGCTGCTCCCCAGCCACCTACGGGTCCTACCGCTCCCCTAGCCGCGCCTGTTATGGCTGTAGCCACCATCATAGCCGGCCCCCCGCAAAGCCAGGCGGCGACCCTTCTTCCAGCCCCCCAGGTCCCCCTCGCCGCCACCGACACGGCGCCGGTGGTGGTCAACGTCCCGTCCGCGTCCGTGGGACACGGAGCGCCCCAGCCCCGCCAGCCACCTGGTGCCGGCGCTGCAGCGCCTACACAGATGGCTGCTGCCTCTCCCGTGCCTGCCGCTGCTCCAGCCCCGTCTCCTGGCACCGCCGCGCCGGCAGCCACACCAGCCCAGCCTGCAAACTCCCAGCGGCAGCACGCCGCGGTCCAGCCGCCGACTGGCCCACCGTTCGCCATGGCCCCACCGCAACATACTCCCGCCGCCTCCACGCCGGCCCTCCCGCCTCCCGCAGCCCCGGGATCGTCTCCTGCCGACGGGACAGCCCTGCCACCTCCCGCTCTCCCCGACACACAGACAGCGGCCATCACAGTCCGCCACGTTGACCTGATGGCGCAACCCACGCACGCTCACACTTCTCCAACCACAGCACTGCTCACGGAACTAGCTCCGCCACCGCCCCCCACGGCTTTCACCTCGCCTTCAATAGAGCCACCCGCACCCCCTCGCCCGCTGCCGCGGAGCCGGTTGCTCGCGGCCCCCCCGCCTCCTCGCCCGCCACCGCGGAGATCGGCAGTGCCATCGCCGCCCCCGCCGGGGCCCTCCGGCACCGCACAGCTGTATCCCTCGGCTACCGCCGCCCAGCAACATCCCTCCGCGCAGCTCAGCCTCGCCTCACAAGCCGCAAACAGGGGGGGAACGGAGGGCAGTGGTGCAGCTCCAGTGGCAGGGAAGACGGAGAGCCGCTCTGCCCGAGCTGATGCTTTAAATCTAACACCAGGAAACCCTGAAAAGCAGCCAGATTTGTTTGCAATGAGCCCCAGAGTCCCGCCAGCGAGCGGCTGGGATCTTGCAACCCATAAGGAGAAAACGAGTTCTGAGAGTTTGTTAGCGCTACTTTCTGAATCAAAAAATCCTCCAAAGTGCTCAGATTATTCTCAATTAACAGATTGGCATGAAATAAGACTCCAAAGCTGTAAAGATGAAAGTCTATTAGCTAAGCCTGTGATAGCTAGCCAACAGCCTGACAGTCCCAAAACGTGGGTTCCCATCCCCACTCACGAAATTAAAGAACTAAGAAGGGCTGTAAGAGATAGTGGTATTTGCTCACCGTATCTTAAACAACTGCTAAAAAGTACCCTAAAAAGAACACATCAAACCCTAAAACGCATTTTAGATCAACAGAGAGGGGGAGAAGTCCAGGATACACCTCAAAGGAGGTTGAACAAGGCTTTGTATGTTTACAATTTTTTGAATAGCTCTGCAGAAGAGCCTGATCCCCCCATTTATAGACATTTTTTGAACAACAAAAAAGCAAAACTGAAAGAGCGCCCCCCAGTTTTGATTAAAAATCTAGACTCAGGAAAAATAGAAGGACCATACAATCTTATAATGTGGGGGAAGGGGTTTGCATGTGTTTCCACAGGTGAAGGAATCAAGTGGGTTCCAGCAAAAAACGTGAAGCCATACCTCGCATCAAAGCCTGCTGATGCCACCACACCAGCCAGTGACTCTGCAAGTGGAAGCCAGGAAGCAAGCACCCAGACCTGAACTGCGCAGAATCACCAGAAGAAAGTGATCTGCCAAAAACAGCTCAAGAAAAGAATGGAGTTTTCTCATTTGCGCGCGTGCATGTTGCTTTTATTCTTTTGTTTTAGTTTTTGTAGTGAAGCTTTACCTGTGAATCAACCAAAGACAAATGTCTGGGTTGCTTTAGCCAAATCCGCAGGCTCCGATACCATCTGTCTATCTGACACAAGCCCTGACAAACCTTTTTCAACCTGTTTAGTTGGAGTACCTCTTCCAGAAGGTTTTGATAATATTACTCTTGATAAGTATTGGCCATATGACGATCATCATGTATCTCCAACTCCCAGCCATAGACACCAAACTTATATTGATAATTCTAAAATTGATAAATCTGACCTTCAAGAGCTAGAAATCCTAGGTTCGTTAACTATGGATACCTGCTATTTCTTTCACTTTCAAGGAGAAAACGGTCCCCATTTAAATGTTACCCCATATCACCCAGCTTATAGCAATGTAACTTCTTGGTGTAGTCAAGTTAAGCTTCTTATATATGACGAACCTCATGCAGATCGTTTTAGCAAACTTCCTATTCGATTCCCCAGAGGAATTTGGCTCATCTGTGGAGACAGGGCCTGGCAAGGTATACCTTCAAAAATAGATGGTGGCCCTTGTGCTCTGGGACAACTTACAATTATTGCTCCCAGTGTCAAAGAGGTAATCAAAAAGAAAAGCAGAAAGATCAGATCTTCCTGGGGACATCAGTACGATAGTGACTGTGATAGTGACTTCCACCCTTGGAACTCTGGAAAATCAATTGTTGCAAGCATTTTTCTACCTCAGTTAAGCTCCTCAATTGCTTTAAAACAGTTAAACAAGTTGGGATGTTGGCTCAGCAAGGAGGTAAATGCCACCTCTACTATGATCAGTGATCTGTTAACCGATGAAGAGGCAGTCAGACATGCCACTTTACAAAATAGAGCTGCCGTTGATTATCTTTTATTAGCACATGGGCACGGCTGTGAAGATTTTGAAGGATTATGCTGTATGAACTTATCCGATCATTCTGTTTCCATTCACAAACAGCTACAAAACCTAAAGGATCTAGCTAACCAAATTAGAACAGATGACCCGTCTTGGCTGGACAGTTTGTTTGATGATTGGAGCTTTGCACCTTGGCTAAGGGAACTCTGTAAAATAGGCTTGATTATTCTAGTAGTAATAATTATAGTTTTAGTAGCAGTACCTTGTATGCTTCAGTGTGTGCAAAAAATAACGAGTAGGACTGTATCTAATATCTTAGTTGTTCATCAGAACGGGGGAGATGTTGGGGAAGATGAAACAGGAAAGCCTTATAAATATGATTGCCTAACAAAAGATTCTGGGAATATGAAAACTGTGAGCGACATCGAAATGAAGGCCATCTTTGAGATATAGAGTCTTAGTTACTGAACAACTGGAAAACAATGGTATAGCCGGCTGAAGGTAATCCCCTCTTGATTGAACAATACCCTCTGCTTGCAGACAGGTCCAAGGGTCAGAGCAGACCCTACTAGCTCAGCAGAAGGGGTCCAAAGAGTAGTTTTTAGAAGTTAAAATGTAACACTCTATGGTAATGTAAGAACTCTTATAGGCTGTATGTAAATGCTATAGGATTTGTACCTTGTATTAGATTGGCTACTGAGAATTAGAATATTCACTACAGAAGATGATTTATTGTATTGTAACAAGCTCCTCGCTCTCTTAACTCCTCTCCTCTTAGTAATGCTCTTCTCCTCTTAGTAACGCTCTTAGTAACTCTCTTAGTAGCTCTCTTAGTAATGCTCTTCTCCTCTTAGTAGCTCTCTTAGTAACTCTCTTGCTCTTCTTCTTCCTCTTAATTCAGCTCTCCTCTTAGTTTGTCTCTCTTGCTCTTTACACTCTTAGCTCTCAGCCTCTTGCTCTAGCTCTCTCGCTCACTCTCTCTCCCTCTCTTACACCTTGGGCCTGCTTGGAGCTGCAGCTGGCAGCTCTAAGCAGTGCCCCTGTACCCACGCCCTCTGCAATAAACTGCATGCTCCAAAGACCTGCTTATAGAGATCTCTCGTCGCCGTCCATCTCCAGCCGGGCCCGACCGAACCCACACCCTCATCACCATCATCGCCATCAATTTCGACATTTGTGATGCTGGGGAACTACAAGGAAGCCTGGCTCCTCTGTGACACCACCACAGAAGCTCAGGGGAGCCCTGGAGACCGTGCTGATGCTATTGAACCTGATGCAACCCTGCCTCCTCTGTGACACCACAGAAGCTCTTGGAGCCCTGGAGACCGTGCTGATGCTATGGAACCTGATGCAACCCTGCCTCCTCTGTGACACCACAGAACCTCTGGGAGCCCTGGAGACCGTGCTGATGCTATGGAACCTGATGCAACCCTGCCTCCACTGTGACACCACAGAAGCTCAGGGAGCCCTGGAGACTGTGGTGATGCTATGGAACCTGATGCAACCCTGCCTCCACTGTGACACCACAGAACCTCTGGGAGCCCTGGAGACCGTGCTGATGCTATGGAACCTGATGCAACCCTGCCTCCACTGTGACACCACAGAAGCTCGGGGAGCTCTGCAGACCGTGGGGATGCTGGCGAAGCTGACGGAACCCTGGGCACCACAGTGACGCTATGGAACCTGGTGGAACCGAGGGGCCACAGTGACACTGTGGGGCCTTTTGGAAGCAACAGGACCCTGGTGGGAAGCCACGGGATGATTAATCCTGCACGAACCTGCTCCAGGTGGGCTCCTCTCTCCCGGCTTCCACAGGTGCTGCTAGGATCCCACTCCGGCACTGGCTTGGCACGGGCTGACGGCTTCCTTTGGCAATGGCTCTGCTCCAGGATGGCATGCTGCAGAGAATGCAGGTAGATTTTGTGCTCACTCCTGGCATGCAGCTGGACAATAAAGCCTGATCCAGCCCCCCCTCAGCATATGTCCGGCTCTGGCATTGGGGCGGGGCAACTTTGGGAGCAGCCCCAGCCCTGCTCCTGCTCCCGGCTGGGCACCCAGCTGCTGGGACACAGGTGTGTCCTGATGCCACCGTCTACTCCTTTGAGAAGGGGAGGACAGAGTGCATCAGGGAGTTTGGTGTGGCTTACATGCGGCAAGGAGAAGGTGCAGCCCCAAACTGGCTTTCACTTCTAGAACCTTTTGCTATTGCGGGAGCAGCTGCTGGAGCTTTTCAACCGAGCTGCAAGAGTGAAAAGTGTGATGGCATGTCTATCTGAGAAGGAAGGTTCGGTGCCGCAGCCTGTTGTGCACAATTTATATGCTGATAAGAGAAGGGGGTGCTTTTGCAACGTTTTCCTTCCTGACACTTCTGTCTCTGTGAGCTTTAGCTGCTTGGACTCAGGGATACCGAAGGTATGTGAAAGTGACTGGGATGCGAGAATCATGTTGCACAGGGAACAGGGAAGGTCAGCAAATGTTTCCTGTCCTGGCACATCTCTCAGTCTGAACTGCAGCTGCAGATGCTTCACTTCCGCCAAGGACTCTGCCACCTTGAGAGAAGGATGCGCTCTATGGAGTTGAGAAAGAAAGTGCGTCTCACTAGCTTCTTTCCTCTACTTCATAGACAGCAAAGGGGCTATGAAAGGCAGCACTGGCTTTTTGTTCTAGGACTTCTTCTTTACAAGCAGCTGCTGGATGTTTGGAAGGGGGTTTGGGATATGCAAAAATGAGAGGCTAAGATGGTAAGAGGGTAAGATGGAAGTCATCTGGCAAAAGCAGAGCTCACAAAAGGGCCAGCTGAGAAAGCTCTTGCTGCCTACAACTTCAACTGCACCCCTCAAAGCAGCAGCACACACGCTGCTCTCGGCACTTTCCTTCTCAGCTCTACGCACCATCCTAAGCCTTGCCTCTCCCACACTCAGGATCCAAAGACAACGGCACCAGGGACTGCTCACACACTAAAGGCACCAGGACAAAAGGCTCACCAGCTTGGCCTTTGCATTCCCGCTGACAGCTCCACAGCTTGAACCCAGAGAACTGCCTGCTGCCAACAGCCTTTCCAATCACTCTGAGCACCTCATGACAAGGAGTGTGGGGAATGAATCTCCAGCAGCCTCCTGCCCCAGGCTGTCCCCCGGGAGCAGCCCTGCTCCAGGCCGTGACTGCCACCTGCACAGCCAAAGGACCCAGAGCCGGTGTTACACACCACGGCTGTGCCTGGCACAGAGACACCAGTGGCCACACAAGTGGCCATGGCACTGTCCACACACAGTCCCTGCTGCTGCTCCCCCAGCCGCTGGCACCAACTCCCAGCCACCCACTCCTAAAGCCACGGGGCCCACTGGGACACTGCGGGGGCTCGTGGAAGCCAGCGGCCATTGTGACACAGCGGGGCTGCACAGAGCCCACGGTGCTTTGTGACCCGTGGCTCCCAGGAGAGCCTTTGTGATGCTGGGGAACTACAAGGAAGCCTGGCTCCTCTGTGACACCACCACAGAAGCTCAGGGGAGCCCTGGAGACCGTGCTGATGCTATTGAACCTGATGCAACCCTGCCTCCTCTGTGACACCACAGAAGCTCTTGGAGCCCTGGAGACCGTGGTGATGCTATGGAACCTGATGCAACCCTGCCTCCTCTGTGACACCACAGAACCTCTGGGAGCCCTGGAGACCGTGCTGATGCTATGGAACCTGATGCAACCCTGCCTCCACTGTGACACCACAGAAGCTCAGGGAGCCCTGGAGACTGTGGTGATGCTATGGAACCTGATGCAACCCTGCCTCCACTGTGACACCACAGAACCTCTGGGAGCCCTGGAGACCGTGCTGATGCTATGGAACCTGATGCAACCCTGCCTCCACTGTGACACCACAGAAGCTCGGGGAGCTCTGCAGACCGTGGGGATGCTGGCGAAGCTGACGGAACCCTGGGCACCACAGTGACGCTATGGAACCTGGTGGAACCGAGGGGCCACAGTGACACTGTGGGGCCTTTTGGAAGCAACAGGACCCTGGTGGGAAGCCACGGGATGATTAATCCTGCACGAACCTGCTCCAGGTGGGCTCCTCTCTCCCGGCTTCCACAGGTGCTGCTAGGATCCCACTCCGGCACTGGCTTGGCACGGGCTCACGGCTTCCTTTGGCAATGGCTCTGCTCCAGGATGGCATGCTGCAGAGAATGCAGGTAGATTTTGTGCTCACTCCTGGCATGCAGCTGGACAATAAAGCCTGATCCAGCCCCCCCTCAGCATATGTCCGGCTCTGGCATTGGGGCGGGGCAACTTTGGGAGCAGCCCCAGCCCTGCTCCTGCTCCCGGCTGGGCACCCAGCTGCTGGGACACAGGTGTGTCCTGATGCCACCGTCTACTCCTTTGAGAAGGGGAGGACAGAGTGCATCAGGGAGTTTGGTGTGGCTTACATGCGGCAAGGAGAAGGTGCAGCCCCAAACTGGCTTTCACTTCTAGAACCTTTTGCTATTGCGGGAGCAGCTGCTGGAGCTTTTCAACCGAGCTGCAAGAGTGAAAAGTGTGATGGCATGTCTATCTGAGAAGGAAGGTTCGGTGCCGCAGCCTGTTGTGCACAATTTATATGCTGATAAGAGAAGGGGGTGCTTTTGCAACGTTTTCCTTCCTGACACTTCTGTCTCTGTGAGCTTTAGCTGCTTGGACTCAGGGATACCGAAGGTGTGTGAAAGTGACTGGGATGCGAGAATCATGTTGCACAGGGAACAGGGAAGGTCAGCAAATGTTTCCTGTCCTGGCACATCTCTCAGTCTGAACTGCAGCTGCAGATGCTTCACTTCCGCCAAGGACTCTGCCACCTTGAGAGAAGGATGCGCTCTATGGAGTTGAGAAAGAAAGTGCGTCTCACTAGCTTCTTTCCTCTACTTCATAGACAGCAAAGGGGCTATGAAAGGCAGCACTGGCTTTTTGTTCTAGGACTTCTTCTTTACAAGCAGCTGCTGGATGTTTGGAAGGGGGTTTGGGATATGCAAAAATGAGAGGCTAAGATGGTAAGAGGGTAAGATGGAAGTCATCTGGCAAAAGCAGAGCTCACAAAAGGGCCAGCTGAGAAAGCTCTTGCTGCCTACAACTTCAACTGCACCCCTCAAAGCAGCAGCACACACGCTGCTCTCGGCACTTTCCTTCTCAGCTCTACGCACCATCCTAAGCCTTGCCTCTCCCACACTCAGGATCCAAAGACAACGGCACCAGGGACTGCTCACACACTAAAGGCACCAGGACAAAAGGCTCACCAGCTTGGCCTTTGCATTCCCGCTGACACCTCCACAGCTTGAACCCAGAGAACTGCCTGCTGCCAACAGCCTTTCCAATCACTCTGAGCACCTCATGACAAGGAGTGTGGGGAATGAATCTCCAGCAGCCTCCTGCCCCAGGCTGTCCCCCGGGAGCAGCCCTGCTCCAGGCCGTGACTGCCACCTGCACAGCCAAAGGACCCAGAGCCGGTGTTACACACCACGGCTGTGCCTGGCACAGAGACACCAGTGGCCACACAAGTGGCCATGGCACTGTCCACACACAGTCCCTGCTGCTGCTCCCCCAGCCGCTGGCACCAACTCCCAGCCACCCACTCCTAAAGCCACGGGGCCCACTGGGACACTGCGGGGGCTCGTGGAAGCCAGCGGCCATTGTGACACAGCGGGGCTGCACAGAGCCCACGGTGCTTTGTGACCCGTGGCTCCCAGGAGAGCCTTTGTGATGCTGGGGAACTACAAGGAAGCCTGGCTCCTCTGTGACACCACCACAGAAGCTCAGGGGAGCCCTGGAGACCGTGCTGATGCTATTGAACCTGATGCAACCCTGCCTCCTCTGTGACACCACAGAAGCTCAGGGAGCCCTGGAGACCGTGGTGATGCTATGGAACCTGATGCAACCCTGCCTCCACTGTGACACCACAGAACCTCTGGGAGCCCTGGAGACTGTGGTGATGCTATGGAACCTGATGCAACCCTGCCTCCACTGTGACACCACAGAACCTCTGGGAGCCCTGGAGACCGTGCTGATGCTATGGAACCTGATGCAACCCTGCCTCCACTGTGACACCACAGAAGCTCGGGGAGCTCTGCAGACCGTGGGGATGCTGGCGAAGCTGACGGAACCCTGGGCACCACAGTGACGCTATGGAACCTGGTGGAACCGAGGGGCCACAGTGACACTGTGGGGCCTTTTGGAAGCAACAGGACCCTGGTGGGAAGCCACGGGATGATTAATCCTGCACGAACCTGCTCCAGGTGGGCTCCTCTCTCCCGGCTTCCACAGGTGCTGCTAGGATCCCACTCCGGCACTGGCTTGGCACGGGCTGACGGCTTCCTTTGGCAATGGCTCTGCTCCAGGATGGCATGCTGCAGAGAATGCAGGTAGATTTTGTGCTCACTCCTGGCATGCAGCTGGACAATAAAGCCTGATCCAGCCCCCCCTCAGCATATGTCCGGCTCTGGCATTGGGGCGGGGCAACTTTGGGAGCAGCCCCAGCCCTGCTCCTGCTCCCGGCTGGGCACCCAGCTGCTGGGACACAGGTGTGTCCTGATGCCACCGTCTACTCCTTTGAGAAGGGGAGGACAGAGTGCATCAGGGAGTTTGGTGTGGCTTACATGCGGCAAGGAGAAGGTGCAGCCCCAAACTGGCTTTCACTTCTAGAACCTTTTGCTATTGCGGGAGCAGCTGCTGGAGCTTTTCAACCGAGCTGCAAGAGTGAAAAGTGTGATGGCATGTCTATCTGAGAAGGAAGGTTCGGTGCCGCAGCCTGTTGTGCACAATTTATATGCTGATAAGAGAAGGGGGTGCTTTTGCAACGTTTTCCTTCCTGACACTTCTGTCTCTGTGAGCTTTAGCTGCTTGGACTCAGGGATACCGAAGGTATGTGAAAGTGACTGGGATGCGAGAATCATGTTGCACAGGGAACAGGGAAGGTCAGCAAATGTTTCCTGTCCTGGCACATCTCTCAGTCTGAACTGCAGCTGCAGATGCTTCACTTCCGCCAAGGACTCTGCCACCTTGAGAGAAGGATGCGCTCTATGGAGTTGAGAAAGAAAGTGCGTCTCACTAGCTTCTTTCCTCTACTTCATAGACAGCAAAGGGGCTATGAAAGGCAGCACTGGCTTTTTGTTCTAGGACTTCTTCTTTACAAGCAGCTGCTGGATGTTTGGAAGGGGGTTTGGGATATGCAAAAATGAGAGGCTAAGATGGTAAGAGGGTAAGATGGAAGTCATCTGGCAAAAGCAGAGCTCACAAAAGGGCCAGCTGAGAAAGCTCTTGCTGCCTACAACTTCAACTGCACCCCTCAAAGCAGCAGCACACACGCTGCTCTCGGCACTTTCCTTCTCAGCTCTACGCACCATCCTAAGCCTTGCCTCTCCCACACTCAGGATCCAAAGACAACGGCACCAGGGACTGCTCACACACTAAAGGCACCAGGACAAAAGGCTCAGCAGCTTGGCCTTTGCATTCCCGCTGACAGCTCCACAGCTTGAACCCAGAGAACTGCCTGCTGCCAACAGCCTTTCCAATCACTCTGAGCACCTCATGACAAGGAGTGTGGGGAATGAATCTCCAGCAGCCTCCTGCCCCAGGCTGTCCCCCGGGAGCAGCCCTGCTCCAGGCCGTGACTGCCACCTGCACAGCCAAAGGACCCAGAGCCGGTGTTACACACCACGGCTGTGCCTGGCACAGAGACACCAGTGGCCACACAAGTGGCCATGGCACTGTCCACACACAGTCCCTGCTGCTGCTCCCCCAGCCGCTGGCACCAACTCCCAGCCACCCACTCCTAAAGCCACGGGGCCCACTGGGACACTGCGGGGGCTCGTGGAAGCCAGCGGCCATTGTGACACAGCGGGGCTGCACAGAGCCCACGGTGCTTTGTGACCCGTGGCTCCCAGGAGAGCCTTTGTGATGCTGGGGAACTACGAGGAAGCCTGGCTCCTCTGTGACACCACCACAGAAGCTCAGGGGAGCCCTGGAGACCGTGCTGATGCTATTGAACCTGATGCAACCCTGCCTCCTCTGTGACACCACAGAAGCTCTTGGAGCCCTGGAGACCGTGGTGATGCTATGGAACCTGATGCAACCCTGCCTCCACTGTGACACCACAGAACCTCTGGGAGCCCTGGAGACCGTGCTGATGCTATGGAACCTGATGCAACCCTGCCTCCTCTGTGACACCACAGAAGCTCAGGGAGCCCTGGAGACTGTGGTGATGCTATGGAACCTGATGCAACCCTGCCTCCACTGTGACACCACAGAACCTCTGGGAGCCCTGGAGACCGTGCTGATGCTATGGAACCTGATGCAACCCTGCCTCCACTGTGACACCACAGAAGCTCGGGGAGCTCTGCAGACCGTGGGGATGCTGGCGAAGCTGACGGAACCCTGGGCACCACAGTGACGCTATGGAACCTGGTGGAACCGAGGGGCCACAGTGACACTGTGGGGCCTTTTGGAAGCAACAGGACCCTGGTGGGAAGCCACGGGATGATTAATCCTGCACGAACCTGCTCCAGGTGGGCTCCTCTCTCCCGGCTTCCACAGGTGCTGCTAGGATCCCACTCCGGCACTGGCTTGGCACGGGCTCACGGCTTCCTTTGGCAATGGCTCTGCTCCAGGATGGCATGCTGCAGAGAATGCAGGTAGATTTTGTGCTCACTCCTGGCATGCAGCTGGACAATAAAGCCTGATCCAGCCCCCCCTCAGCATATGTCCGGCTCTGGCATTGGGGCGGGGCAACTTTGGGAGCAGCCCCAGCCCTGCTCCTGCTCCCGGCTGGGCACCCAGCTGCTGGGACACAGGTGTGTCCTGATGCCACCGTCTACTCCTTTGAGAAGGGGAGGACAGAGTGCATCAGGGAGTTTGGTGTGGCTTACATGCGGCAAGGAGAAGGTGCAGCCCCAAACTGGCTTTCACTTCTAGAACCTTTTGCTATTGCGGGAGCAGCTGCTGGAGCTTTTCAACCGAGCTGCAAGAGTGAAAAGTGTGATGGCATGTCTATCTGAGAAGGAAGGTTCGGTGCCGCAGCCTGTTGTGCACAATTTATATGCTGATAAGAGAAGGGGGTGCTTTTGCAACGTTTTCCTTCCTGACACTTCTGTCTCTGTGAGCTTTAGCTGCTTGGACTCAGGGATACCGAAGGTATGTGAAAGTGACTGGGATGCGAGAATCATGTTGCACAGGGAACAGGGAAGGTCAGCAAATGTTTCCTGTCCTGGCACATCTCTCAGTCTGAACTGCAGCTGCAGATGCTTCACTTCCGCCAAGGACTCTGCCACCTTGAGAGAAGGATGCGCTCTATGGAGTTGAGAAAGAAAGTGCGTCTCACTAGCTTCTTTCCTCTACTTCATAGACAGCAAAGGGGCTATGAAAGGCAGCACTGGCTTTTTGTTCTAGGACTTCTTCTTTACAAGCAGCTGCTGGATGTTTGGAAGGGGGTTTGGGATATGCAAAAATGAGAGGCTAAGATGGTAAGAGGGTAAGATGGAAGTCATCTGGCAAAAGCAGAGCTCACAAAAGGGCCAGCTGAGAAAGCTCTTGCTGCCTACAACTTCAACTGCACCCCTCAAAGCAGCAGCACACACGCTGCTCTCGGCACTTTCCTTCTCAGCTCTACGCACCATCCTAAGCCTTGCCTCTCCCACACTCAGGATCCAAAGACAACGGCACCAGGGACTGCTCACACACTAAAGGCACCAGGACAAAAGGCTCACCAGCTTGGCCTTTGCATTCCCGCTGACAGCTCCACAGCTTGAACCCAGAGAACTGCCTGCTGCCAACAGCCTTTCCAATCACTCTGAGCACCTCATGACAAGGAGTGTGGGGAATGAATCTCCAGCAGCCTCCTGCCCCAGGCTGTCCCCCGGGAGCAGCCCTGCTCCAGGCCGTGACTGCCACCTGCACAGCCAAAGGACCCAGAGCCGGTGTTACACACCACGGCTGTGCCTGGCACAGAGACACCAGTGGCCACACAAGTGGCCATGGCACTGTCCACACACAGTCCCTGCTGCTGCTCCCCCAGCCGCTGGCACCAACTCCCAGCCACCCACTCCTAAAGCCACGGGGCCCACTGGGACACTGCGGGGGCTCGTGGAAGCCAGCGGCCATTGTGACACAGCGGGGCTGCACAGAGCCCACGGTGCTTTGTGACCCGTGGCTCCCAGGAGAGCCTTTGTTGTTGGGGAAGATGAAACAGGAAAGCCTTATAAATATGATTGCCTAACAAAAGATTCTGGGAATATGAAAACTGTGAGCGACATCGAAATGAAGGCCATCTTTGAGATATAGAGTCTTAGTTACTGAACAACTGGAAAACAATGGTATAGCCGGCTGAAGGTAATCCCCTCTTGATTGAACAATACCCTCTGCTTGCAGACAGGTCCAAGGGTCAGAGCAGACCCTACTAGCTCAGCAGAAGGGGTCCAAAGAGTAGTTTTTAGAAGTTAAAATGTAACACTCTATGGTAATGTAAGAACTCTTATAGGCTGTATGTAAATGCTATAGGATTTGTACCTTGTATTAGATTGGCTACTGAGAATTAGAATATTCACTACAGAAGATGATTTATTGTATTGTAACAAGCTCCTCGCTCTCTTAACTCCTCTCCTCTTAGTAATGCTCTTCTCCTCTTAGTAACGCTCTTAGTAACTCTCTTAGTAGCTCTCTTAGTAATGCTCTTCTCCTCTTAGTAGCTCTCTTAGTAACTCTCTTGCTCTTCTTCTTCCTCTTAATTCAGCTCTCCTCTTAGTTTGTCTCTCTTGCTCTTTACACTCTTAGCTCTCAGCCTCTTGCTCTAGCTCTCTCGCTCACTCTCTCTCCCTCTCTTACACCTTGGGCCTGCTTGGAGCTGCAGCTGGCAGCTCTAAGCAGTGCCCCTGTACCCACGCCCTCTGCAATAAACTGCATGCTCCAAAGACCTGCTTATAGAGATCTCTCGTCGCCGTCCATCTCCAGCCGGGCCCGACCGAACCCACACCCTCATCACCATCATCGCCATCAATTTCGACAAACTGGCGCCCAAACGTGAGTGAAGGCCTGATTCAGCTTCTTCCACCTGTGAGAGACTTCGCCATGGACGGTAACTAAAAGACCAGTTATAGCCACCTGGAACGTGTCGTGAGCACGGCATACCGTTGCTGCGCAGCGTAAAAGCCGGAGCTCTATAACTCTGCCGAGGCAGCCCTCGAGCACGGGGAGCCGTTACTTCGTAGCAATTACCTGGAGCTCTCGGAGGGAGGAAATTGCCTGGCAGTCCTCGAGCACAGACGGCCACTGCTGCGCAGCGGTTACCTGGAGCTCTTTGAGGAAGTTTGCCGTGGTACCCCTCGAGCACGGACACGCTGCTAAGCAGTGCAGACCGGAGCTCTTAGGAGGGATCCAGCCGCGCGCCCGAGCACAGGCGGGTATTGCTCAGCACCGCCTGCGCTGGAGCTCTGAGTGGAGACACCTGCGAGGTCCCGAGCACGGAAAGCCGTTGCCAAGCGACGCCTGAAACCGGAGCTCTGAGGAGGGACCCGACAGCAGCGTCCTGAGCGCCGTGTGGAGAGCCTGGCCAGCCCCCCACGACGGACTTCTGATTAAGGACCCTGCCCCCTGCGACATCTAGGTGAGTATCATACTGGTCAATAATGGGACAAACTCACTCTGCCCATGACAGACATCTCTATAAACAACTTAAGTACTTACTAAGCTCCGGTCCAAGTCAATTACCTAAACAGGAGCTAAAAAACCTCTTAGAATGGACTCTGATTAATTTCCCAAATGCTGACCGTTCAGCCGTCTTTACAAGAGACTTCTGGGACACAGTTCGGGTTAAACTCTTTAATAATATCTCCCGCCGGGATTGGGCTGCCGCGGAGCTGGTCCCGGCTTGCAGAGCGCTCGTGGAGCTGTTTGCTGCGAAGGCGCCGCCCGCAGCAGCCACCTCGCCGGGTCCCGCTCCTGCTGCGAGCCCGCCCCTTGCCGCCGCGAGCCTGCAACCGGGCACGGCCCCCGCCCCGCCGCCGGACCTCACGGCTCCGGTACCCGCGGTCCAGCTGTCTCGTGCCGCCCCGCCCCACCCCCCCGCGGTCCCTGCACCGGTCACCCCTGCCCCACCGGACTCCACCGCCCCCCCCCACCGCCCCCGTCATCTCCACCCCCACGGTCCCGTTAGTCCCTGCTGTCCCGCCTCTCGCGGCTCCGGTAGCCGCGGTCCGACTGACTCGTGCCGCCCCGCCCCCCGCCCCCGCTGTCCTGGCAGCTGTCACCCCTGTCCCACCGGACCCTACGACCCCCTCCACCGCTCCCCCCATCCCCGCCCCCCCCATCCCGTTCCTCCCTGCTGCCCCGGCTCCCGCGGTCCCCGCCCTCGGCTCCAGCGTCTTCGCGGCCCCGTCCCTCGCTCCTCCCACCCCGTCCGCCAGCGCCTTCGCGGCCCCGCCCCCCGCCGATAGCCCCGCGGGGCCAGCGGCTGCTCCCCAGCCACCTACGGGTCCTACCGCTCCCCTAGCCGCGCCTGTTATGGCTGTAGCCACCATCATAGCCGGCCCCCCGCAAAGCCAGGCGGCGACCCTTCTTCCAGCCCCCCAGGTCCCCCTCGCCGCCACCGACACGGCGCCGGTGGTGGTCAACGTCCCGTCCGCGTCCGTGGGACACGGAGCGCCCCAGCCCCGCCAGCCACCTGGTGCCGGCGCTGCAGCGCCTACACAGATGGCTGCTGCCTCTCCCGTGCCTGCCGCTGCTCCAGCCCCGTCTCCTGGCACCGCCGCGCCGGCAGCCACACCAGCCCAGCCTGCAAACTCCCAGCGGCAGCACGCCGCGGTCCAGCCGCCGACTGGCCCACCGTTCGCCATGGCCCCACCGCAACATACTCCCGCCGCCTCCACGCCGGCCCTCCCGCCTCCCGCAGCCCCGGGATCGTCTCCTGCCGACGGGACAGCCCTGCCACCTCCCGCTCTCCCCGACACACAGACAGCGGCCATCACAGTCCGCCACGTTGACCTGATGGCGCAACCCACGCACGCTCACACTTCTCCAACCACAGCACTGCTCACGGAACTAGCTCCGCCACCGCCCCCCACGGCTTTCACCTCGCCTTCAATAGAGCCACCCGCACCCCCTCGCCCGCTGCCGCGGAGCCGGTTGCTCGCGGCCCCCCCGCCTCCTCGCCCGCCACCGCGGAGATCGGCAGTGCCATCGCCGCCCCCGCCGGGGCCCTCCGGCACCGCACAGCTGTATCCCTCGGCTACCGCCGCCCAGCAACATCCCTCCGCGCAGCTCAGCCTCGCCTCACAAGCCGCAAACAGGGGGGGAACGGAGGGCAGTGGTGCAGCTCCAGTGGCAGGGAAGACGGAGAGCCGCTCTGCCCGAGCTGATGCTTTAAATCTAACACCAGGAAACCCTGAAAAGCAGCCAGATTTGTTTGCAATGAGCCCCAGAGTCCCGCCAGCGAGCGGCTGGGATCTTGCAACCCATAAGGAGAAAACGAGTTCTGAGAGTTTGTTAGCGCTACTTTCTGAATCAAAAAATCCTCCAAAGTGCTCAGATTATTCTCAATTAACAGATTGGCATGAAATAAGACTCCAAAGCTGTAAAGATGAAAGTCTATTAGCTAAGCCTGTGATAGCTAGCCAACAGCCTGACAGTCCCAAAACGTGGGTTCCCATCCCCACTCACGAAATTAAAGAACTAAGAAGGGCTGTAAGAGATAGTGGTATTTGCTCACCGTATCTTAAACAACTGCTAAAAAGTACCCTAAAAAGAACACATCAAACCCTAAAACGCATTTTAGATCAACAGAGAGGGGGAGAAGTCCAGGATACACCTCAAAGGAGGTTGAACAAGGCTTTGTATGTTTACAATTTTTTGAATAGCTCTGCAGAAGAGCCTGATCCCCCCATTTATAGACATTTTTTGAACAACAAAAAAGCAAAACTGAAAGAGCGCCCCCCAGTTTTGATTAAAAATCTAGACTCAGGAAAAATAGAAGGACCATACAATCTTATAATGTGGGGGAAGGGGTTTGCATGTGTTTCCACAGGTGAAGGAATCAAGTGGGTTCCAGCAAAAAACGTGAAGCCATACCTCGCATCAAAGCCTGCTGATGCCACCACACCAGCCAGTGACTCTGCAAGTGGAAGCCAGGAAGCAAGCACCCAGACCTGAACTGCGCAGAATCACCAGAAGAAAGTGATCTGCCAAAAACAGCTCAAGAAAAGAATGGAGTTTTCTCATTTGCGCGCGTGCATGTTGCTTTTATTCTTTTGTTTTAGTTTTTGTAGTGAAGCTTTACCTGTGAATCAACCAAAGACAAATGTCTGGGTTGCTTTAGCCAAATCCGCAGGCTCCGATACCATCTGTCTATCTGACACAAGCCCTGACAAACCTTTTTCAACCTGTTTAGTTGGAGTACCTCTTCCAGAAGGTTTTGATAATATTACTCTTGATAAGTATTGGCCATATGACGATCATCATGTATCTCCAACTCCCAGCCATAGACACCAAACTTATATTGATAATTCTAAAATTGATAAATCTGACCTTCAAGAGCTAGAAATCCTAGGTTCGTTAACTATGGATACCTGCTATTTCTTTCACTTTCAAGGAGAAAACGGTCCCCATTTAAATGTTACCCCATATCACCCAGCTTATAGCAATGTAACTTCTTGGTGTAGTCAAGTTAAGCTTCTTATATATGACGAACCTCATGCAGATCGTTTTAGCAAACTTCCTATTCGATTCCCCAGAGGAATTTGGCTCATCTGTGGAGACAGGGCCTGGCAAGGTATACCTTCAAAAATAGATGGTGGCCCTTGTGCTCTGGGACAACTTACAATTATTGCTCCCAGTGTCAAAGAGGTAATCAAAAAGAAAAGCAGAAAGATCAGATCTTCCTGGGGACATCAGTACGATAGTGACTGTGATAGTGACTTCCACCCTTGGAACTCTGGAAAATCAATTGTTGCAAGCATTTTTCTACCTCAGTTAAGCTCCTCAATTGCTTTAAAACAGTTAAACAAGTTGGGATGTTGGCTCAGCAAGGAGGTAAATGCCACCTCTACTATGATCAGTGATCTGTTAACCGATGAAGAGGCAGTCAGACATGCCACTTTACAAAATAGAGCTGCCGTTGATTATCTTTTATTAGCACATGGGCACGGCTGTGAAGATTTTGAAGGATTATGCTGTATGAACTTATCCGATCATTCTGTTTCCATTCACAAACAGCTACAAAACCTAAAGGATCTAGCTAACCAAATTAGAACAGATGACCCGTCTTGGCTGGACAGTTTGTTTGATGATTGGAGCTTTGCACCTTGGCTAAGGGAACTCTGTAAAATAGGCTTGATTATTCTAGTAGTAATAATTATAGTTTTAGTAGCAGTACCTTGTATGCTTCAGTGTGTGCAAAAAATAACGAGTAGGACTGTATCTAATATCTTAGTTGTTCATCAGAACGGGGGAGATGTTGGGGAAGATGAAACAGGAAAGCCTTATAAATATGATTGCCTAACAAAAGATTCTGGGAATATGAAAACTGTGAGCGACATCGAAATGAAGGCCATCTTTGAGATATAGAGTCTTAGTTACTGAACAACTGGAAAACAATGGTATAGCCGGCTGAAGGTAATCCCCTCTTGATTGAACAATACCCTCTGCTTGCAGACAGGTCCAAGGGTCAGAGCAGACCCTACTAGCTCAGCAGAAGGGGTCCAAAGAGTAGTTTTTAGAAGTTAAAATGTAACACTCTATGGTAATGTAAGAACTCTTATAGGCTGTATGTAAATGCTATAGGATTTGTACCTTGTATTAGATTGGCTACTGAGAATTAGAATATTCACTACAGAAGATGATTTATTGTATTGTAACAAGCTCCTCGCTCTCTTAACTCCTCTCCTCTTAGTAATGCTCTTCTCCTCTTAGTAACGCTCTTAGTAACTCTCTTAGTAGCTCTCTTAGTAATGCTCTTCTCCTCTTAGTAGCTCTCTTAGTAACTCTCTTGCTCTTCTTCTTCCTCTTAATTCAGCTCTCCTCTTAGTTTGTCTCTCTTGCTCTTTACACTCTTAGCTCTCAGCCTCTTGCTCTAGCTCTCTCGCTCACTCTCTCTCCCTCTCTTACACCTTGGGCCTGCTTGGAGCTGCAGCTGGCAGCTCTAAGCAGTGCCCCTGTACCCACGCCCTCTGCAATAAACTGCATGCTCCAAAGACCTGCTTATAGAGATCTCTCGTCGCCGTCCATCTCCAGCCGGGCCCGACCGAACCCACACCCTCATCACCATCATCGCCATCAATTTCGACATTTGTGATGCTGGGGAACTACAAGGAAGCCTGGCTCCTCTGTGACACCACCACAGAAGCTCAGGGGAGCCCTGGAGACCGTGCTGATGCTATTGAACCTGATGCAACCCTGCCTCCTCTGTGACACCACAGAAGCTCTTGGAGCCCTGGAGACCGTGCTGATGCTATGGAACCTGATGCAACCCTGCCTCCTCTGTGACACCACAGAACCTCTGGGAGCCCTGGAGACCGTGCTGATGCTATGGAACCTGATGCAACCCTGCCTCCACTGTGACACCACAGAAGCTCAGGGAGCCCTGGAGACTGTGGTGATGCTATGGAACCTGATGCAACCCTGCCTCCACTGTGACACCACAGAACCTCTGGGAGCCCTGGAGACCGTGCTGATGCTATGGAACCTGATGCAACCCTGCCTCCACTGTGACACCACAGAAGCTCGGGGAGCTCTGCAGACCGTGGGGATGCTGGCGAAGCTGACGGAACCCTGGGCACCACAGTGACGCTATGGAACCTGGTGGAACCGAGGGGCCACAGTGACACTGTGGGGCCTTTTGGAAGCAACAGGACCCTGGTGGGAAGCCACGGGATGATTAATCCTGCACGAACCTGCTCCAGGTGGGCTCCTCTCTCCCGGCTTCCACAGGTGCTGCTAGGATCCCACTCCGGCACTGGCTTGGCACGGGCTCACGGCTTCCTTTGGCAATGGCTCTGCTCCAGGATGGCATGCTGCAGAGAATGCAGGTAGATTTTGTGCTCACTCCTGGCATGCAGCTGGACAATAAAGCCTGATCCAGCCCCCCCTCAGCATATGTCCGGCTCTGGCATTGGGGCGGGGCAACTTTGGGAGCAGCCCCAGCCCTGCTCCTGCTCCCGGCTGGGCACCCAGCTGCTGGGACACAGGTGTGTCCTGATGCCACCGTCTACTCCTTTGAGAAGGGGAGGACAGAGTGCATCAGGGAGTTTGGTGTGGCTTACATGCGGCAAGGAGAAGGTGCAGCCCCAAACTGGCTTTCACTTCTAGAACCTTTTGCTATTGCGGGAGCAGCTGCTGGAGCTTTTCAACCGAGCTGCAAGAGTGAAAAGTGTGATGGCATGTCTATCTGAGAAGGAAGGTTCGGTGCCGCAGCCTGTTGTGCACAATTTATATGCTGATAAGAGAAGGGGGTGCTTTTGCAACGTTTTCCTTCCTGACACTTCTGTCTCTGTGAGCTTTAGCTGCTTGGACTCAGGGATACCGAAGGTATGTGAAAGTGACTGGGATGCGAGAATCATGTTGCACAGGGAACAGGGAAGGTCAGCAAATGTTTCCTGTCCTGGCACATCTCTCAGTCTGAACTGCAGCTGCAGATGCTTCACTTCCGCCAAGGACTCTGCCACCTTGAGAGAAGGATGCGCTCTATGGAGTTGAGAAAGAAAGTGCGTCTCACTAGCTTCTTTCCTCTACTTCATAGACAGCAAAGGGGCTATGAAAGGCAGCACTGGCTTTTTGTTCTAGGACTTCTTCTTTACAAGCAGCTGCTGGATGTTTGGAAGGGGGTTTGGGATATGCAAAAATGAGAGGCTAAGATGGTAAGAGGGTAAGATGGAAGTCATCTGGCAAAAGCAGAGCTCACAAAAGGGCCAGCTGAGAAAGCTCTTGCTGCCTACAACTTCAACTGCACCCCTCAAAGCAGCAGCACACACGCTGCTCTCGGCACTTTCCTTCTCAGCTCTACGCACCATCCTAAGCCTTGCCTCTCCCACACTCAGGATCCAAAGACAACGGCACCAGGGACTGCTCACACACTAAAGGCACCAGGACAAAAGGCTCACCAGCTTGGCCTTTGCATTCCCGCTGACAGCTCCACAGCTTGAACCCAGAGAACTGCCTGCTGCCAACAGCCTTTCCAATCACTCTGAGCACCTCATGACAAGGAGTGTGGGGAATGAATCTCCAGCAGCCTCCTGCCCCAGGCTGTCCCCCGGGAGCAGCCCTGCTCCAGGCCGTGACTGCCACCTGCACAGCCAAAGGACCCAGAGCCGGTGTTACACACCACGGCTGTGCCTGGCACAGAGACACCAGTGGCCACACAAGTGGCCATGGCACTGTCCACACACAGTCCCTGCTGCTGCTCCCCCAGCCGCTGGCACCAACTCCCAGCCACCCACTCCTAAAGCCACGGGGCCCACTGGGACACTGCGGGGGCTCGTGGAAGCCAGCGGCCATTGTGACACAGCGGGGCTGCACAGAGCCCACGGTGCTTTGTGACCCGTGGCTCCCAGGAGAGCCTTTGTGATGCTGGGGAACTACAAGGAAGCCTGGCTCCTCTGTGACACCACCACAGAAGCTCAGGGGAGCCCTGGAGACCGTGCTGATGCTATTGAACCTGATGCAACCCTGCCTCCTCTGTGACACCACAGAAGCTCTTGGAGCCCTGGAGACCGTGGTGATGCTATGGAACCTGATGCAACCCTGCCTCCTCTGTGACACCACAGAACCTCTGGGAGCCCTGGAGACCGTGCTGATGCTATGGAACCTGATGCAACCCTGCCTCCACTGTGACACCACAGAAGCTCAGGGAGCCCTGGAGACTGTGGTGATGCTATGGAACCTGATGCAACCCTGCCTCCACTGTGACACCACAGAACCTCTGGGAGCCCTGGAGACCGTGCTGATGCTATGGAACCTGATGCAACCCTGCCTCCACTGTGACACCACAGAAGCTCGGGGAGCTCTGCAGACCGTGGGGATGCTGGCGAAGCTGACGGAACCCTGGGCACCACAGTGACGCTATGGAACCTGGTGGAACCGAGGGGCCACAGTGACACTGTGGGGCCTTTTGGAAGCAACAGGACCCTGGTGGGAAGCCACGGGATGATTAATCCTGCACGAACCTGCTCCAGGTGGGCTCCTCTCTCCCGGCTTCCACAGGTGCTGCTAGGATCCCACTCCGGCACTGGCTTGGCACGGGCTCACGGCTTCCTTTGGCAATGGCTCTGCTCCAGGATGGCATGCTGCAGAGAATGCAGGTAGATTTTGTGCTCACTCCTGGCATGCAGCTGGACAATAAAGCCTGATCCAGCCCCCCCTCAGCATATGTCCGGCTCTGGCATTGGGGCGGGGCAACTTTGGGAGCAGCCCCAGCCCTGCTCCTGCTCCCGGCTGGGCACCCAGCTGCTGGGACACAGGTGTGTCCTGATGCCACCGTCTACTCCTTTGAGAAGGGGAGGACAGAGTGCATCAGGGAGTTTGGTGTGGCTTACATGCGGCAAGGAGAAGGTGCAGCCCCAAACTGGCTTTCACTTCTAGAACCTTTTGCTATTGCGGGAGCAGCTGCTGGAGCTTTTCAACCGAGCTGCAAGAGTGAAAAGTGTGATGGCATGTCTATCTGAGAAGGAAGGTTCGGTGCCGCAGCCTGTTGTGCACAATTTATATGCTGATAAGAGAAGGGGGTGCTTTTGCAACGTTTTCCTTCCTGACACTTCTGTCTCTGTGAGCTTTAGCTGCTTGGACTCAGGGATACCGAAGGTGTGTGAAAGTGACTGGGATGCGAGAATCATGTTGCACAGGGAACAGGGAAGGTCAGCAAATGTTTCCTGTCCTGGCACATCTCTCAGTCTGAACTGCAGCTGCAGATGCTTCACTTCCGCCAAGGACTCTGCCACCTTGAGAGAAGGATGCGCTCTATGGAGTTGAGAAAGAAAGTGCGTCTCACTAGCTTCTTTCCTCTACTTCATAGACAGCAAAGGGGCTATGAAAGGCAGCACTGGCTTTTTGTTCTAGGACTTCTTCTTTACAAGCAGCTGCTGGATGTTTGGAAGGGGGTTTGGGATATGCAAAAATGAGAGGCTAAGATGGTAAGAGGGTAAGATGGAAGTCATCTGGCAAAAGCAGAGCTCACAAAAGGGCCAGCTGAGAAAGCTCTTGCTGCCTACAACTTCAACTGCACCCCTCAAAGCAGCAGCACACACGCTGCTCTCGGCACTTTCCTTCTCAGCTCTACGCACCATCCTAAGCCTTGCCTCTCCCACACTCAGGATCCAAAGACAACGGCACCAGGGACTGCTCACACACTAAAGGCACCAGGACAAAAGGCTCACCAGCTTGGCCTTTGCATTCCCGCTGACAGCTCCACAGCTTGAACCCAGAGAACTGCCTGCTGCCAACAGCCTTTCCAATCACTCTGAGCACCTCATGACAAGGAGTGTGGGGAATGAATCTCCAGCAGCCTCCTGCCCCAGGCTGTCCCCCGGGAGCAGCCCTGCTCCAGGCCGTGACTGCCACCTGCACAGCCAAAGGACCCAGAGCCGGTGTTACACACCACGGCTGTGCCTGGCACAGAGACACCAGTGGCCACACAAGTGGCCATGGCACTGTCCACACACAGTCCCTGCTGCTGCTCCCCCAGCCGCTGGCACCAACTCCCAGCCACCCACTCCTAAAGCCACGGGGCCCACTGGGACACTGCGGGGGCTCGTGGAAGCCAGCGGCCATTGTGACACAGCGGGGCTGCACAGAGCCCACGGTGCTTTGTGACCCGTGGCTCCCAGGAGAGCCTTTGTGATGCTGGGGAACTACAAGGAAGCCTGGCTCCTCTGTGACACCACCACAGAAGCTCAGGGGAGCCCTGGAGACCGTGCTGATGCTATTGAACCTGATGCAACCCTGCCTCCTCTGTGACACCACAGAAGCTCAGGGAGCCCTGGAGACTGTGGTGATGCTATGGAACCTGATGCAACCCTGCCTCCACTGTGACACCACAGAACCTCTGGGAGCCCTGGAGACTGTGGTGATGCTATGGAACCTGATGCAACCCTGCCTCCACTGTGACACCACAGAACCTCTGGGAGCCCTGGAGACCGTGCTGATGCTATGGAACCTGATGCAACCCTGCCTCCACTGTGACACCACAGAAGCTCGGGGAGCTCTGCAGACCGTGGGGATGCTGGCGAAGCTGACGGAACCCTGGGCACCACAGTGACGCTATGGAACCTGGTGGAACCGAGGGGCCACAGTGACACTGTGGGGCCTTTTGGAAGCAACAGGACCCTGGTGGGAAGCCACGGGATGATTAATCCTGCACGAACCTGCTCCAGGTGGGCTCCTCTCTCCCGGCTTCCACAGGTGCTGCTAGGATCCCACTCCGGCACTGGCTTGGCACGGGCTGACGGCTTCCTTTGGCAATGGCTCTGCTCCAGGATGGCATGCTGCAGAGAATGCAGGTAGATTTTGTGCTCACTCCTGGCATGCAGCTGGACAATAAAGCCTGATCCAGCCCCCCCTCAGCATATGTCCGGCTCTGGCATTGGGGCGGGGCAACTTTGGGAGCAGCCCCAGCCCTGCTCCTGCTCCCGGCTGGGCACCCAGCTGCTGGGACACAGGTGTGTCCTGATGCCACCGTCTACTCCTTTGAGAAGGGGAGGACAGAGTGCATCAGGGAGTTTGGTGTGGCTTACATGCGGCAAGGAGAAGGTGCAGCCCCAAACTGGCTTTCACTTCTAGAACCTTTTGCTATTGCGGGAGCAGCTGCTGGAGCTTTTCAACCGAGCTGCAAGAGTGAAAAGTGTGATGGCATGGCTATCTGAGAAGGAAGGTTCGGTGCCGCAGCCTGTTGTGCACAATTTATATGCTGATAAGAGAAGGGGGTGCTTTTGGAACGTTTTCCTTCCTGACACTTCTGTCTCTGTGAGCTTTAGCTGCTTGGACTCAGGGATACCGAAGGTATGTGAAAGTGACTGGGATGCGAGAATCATGTTGCACAGGGAACAGGGAAGGTCAGCAAATGTTTCCTGTCCTGGCACATCTCTCAGTCTGAACTGCAGCTGCAGATGCTTCACTTCCGCCAAGGACTCTGCCACCTTGAGAGAAGGATGCGCTCTATGGAGTTGAGAAAGAAAGTGCGTCTCACTAGCTTCTTTCCTCTACTTCATAGACAGCAAAGGGGCTATGAAAGGCAGCACTGGCTTTTTGTTCTAGGACTTCTTCTTTACAAGCAGCTGCTGGATGTTTGGAAGGGGGTTTGGGATATGCAAAAATGAGAGGCTAAGATGGTAAGAGGGTAAGATGGAAGTCATCTGGCAAAAGCAGAGCTCACAAAAGGGCCAGCTGAGAAAGCTCTTGCTGCCTACAACTTCAACTGCACCCCTCAAAGCAGCAGCACACACGCTGCTCTCGGCACTTTCCTTCTCAGCTCTACGCACCATCCTAAGCCTTGCCTCTCCCACACTCAGGATCCAAAGACAACGGCACCAGGGACTGCTCACACACTAAAGGCACCAGGACAAAAGGCTCACCAGCTTGGCCTTTGCATTCCCGCTGACAGCTCCACAGCTTGAACCCAGAGAACTGCCTGCTGCCAACAGCCTTTCCAATCACTCTGAGCACCTCATGACAAGGAGTGTGGGGAATGAATCTCCAGCAGCCTCCTGCCCCAGGCTGTCCCCCGGGAGCAGCCCTGCTCCAGGCCGTGACTGCCACCTGCACAGCCAAAGGACCCAGAGCCGGTGTTACACACCACGGCTGTGCCTGGCACAGAGACACCAGTGGCCACACAAGTGGCCATGGCACTGTCCACACACAGTCCCTGCTGCTGCTCCCCCAGCCGCTGGCACCAACTCCCAGCCACCCACTCCTAAAGCCACGGGGCCCACTGGGACACTGCGGGGGCTCGTGGAAGCCAGCGGCCATTGTGACACAGCGGGGCTGCACAGAGCCCACGGTGCTTTGTGACCCGTGGCTCCCAGGAGAGCCTTTGTGATGCTGGGGAACTACGAGGAAGCCTGGCTCCTCTGTGACACCACCACAGAAGCTCAGGGGAGCCCTGGAGACCGTGCTGATGCTATTGAACCTGATGCAACCCTGCCTCCTCTGTGACACCACAGAAGCTCTTGGAGCCCTGGAGACCGTGGTGATGCTATGGAACCTGATGCAACCCTGCCTCCACTGTGACACCACAGAACCTCTGGGAGCCCTGGAGACCGTGCTGATGCTATGGAACCTGATGCAACCCTGCCTCCTCTGTGACACCACAGAAGCTCAGGGAGCCCTGGAGACTGTGGTGATGCTATGGAACCTGATGCAACCCTGCCTCCACTGTGACACCACAGAACCTCTGGGAGCCCTGGAGACCGTGCTGATGCTATGGAACCTGATGCAACCCTGCCTCCACTGTGACACCACAGAAGCTCGGGGAGCTCTGCAGACCGTGGGGATGCTGGCGAAGCTGACGGAACCCTGGGCACCACAGTGACGCTATGGAACCTGGTGGAACCGAGGGGCCACAGTGACACTGTGGGGCCTTTTGGAAGCAACAGGACCCTGGTGGGAAGCCACGGGATGATTAATCCTGCACGAACCTGCTCCAGGTGGGCTCCTCTCTCCCGGCTTCCACAGGTGCTGCTAGGATCCCACTCCGGCACTGGCTTGGCACGGGCTCACGGCTTCCTTTGGCAATGGCTCTGCTCCAGGATGGCATGCTGCAGAGAATGCAGGTAGATTTTGTGCTCACTCCTGGCATGCAGCTGGACAATAAAGCCTGATCCAGCCCCCCCTCAGCATATGTCCGGCTCTGGCATTGGGGCGGGGCAACTTTGGGAGCAGCCCCAGCCCTGCTCCTGCTCCCGGCTGGGCACCCAGCTGCTGGGACACAGGTGTGTCCTGATGCCACCGTCTACTCCTTTGAGAAGGGGAGGACAGAGTGCATCAGGGAGTTTGGTGTGGCTTACATGCGGCAAGGAGAAGGTGCAGCCCCAAACTGGCTTTCACTTCTAGAACCTTTTGCTATTGCGGGAGCAGCTGCTGGAGCTTTTCAACCGAGCTGCAAGAGTGAAAAGTGTGATGGCATGTCTATCTGAGAAGGAAGGTTCGGTGCCGCAGCCTGTTGTGCACAATTTATATGCTGATAAGAGAAGGGGGTGCTTTTGCAACGTTTTCCTTCCTGACACTTCTGTCTCTGTGAGCTTTAGCTGCTTGGACTCAGGGATACCGAAGGTATGTGAAAGTGACTGGGATGCGAGAATCATGTTGCACAGGGAACAGGGAAGGTCAGCAAATGTTTCCTGTCCTGGCACATCTCTCAGTCTGAACTGCAGCTGCAGATGCTTCACTTCCGCCAAGGACTCTGCCACCTTGAGAGAAGGATGCGCTCTATGGAGTTGAGAAAGAAAGTGCGTCTCACTAGCTTCTTTCCTCTACTTCATAGACAGCAAAGGGGCTATGAAAGGCAGCACTGGCTTTTTGTTCTAGGACTTCTTCTTTACAAGCAGCTGCTGGATGTTTGGAAGGGGGTTTGGGATATGCAAAAATGAGAGGCTAAGATGGTAAGAGGGTAAGATGGAAGTCATCTGGCAAAAGCAGAGCTCACAAAAGGGCCAGCTGAGAAAGCTCTTGCTGCCTACAACTTCAACTGCACCCCTCAAAGCAGCAGCACACACGCTGCTCTCGGCACTTTCCTTCTCAGCTCTACGCACCATCCTAAGCCTTGCCTCTCCCACACTCAGGATCCAAAGACAACGGCACCAGGGACTGCTCACACACTAAAGGCACCAGGACAAAAGGCTCACCAGCTTGGCCTTTGCATTCCCGCTGACACCTCCACAGCTTGAACCCAGAGAACTGCCTGCTGCCAACAGCCTTTCCAATCACTCTGAGCACCTCATGACAAGGAGTGTGGGGAATGAATCTCCAGCAGCCTCCTGCCCCAGGCTGTCCCCCGGGAGCAGCCCTGCTCCAGGCCGTGACTGCCACCTGCACAGCCAAAGGACCCAGAGCCGGTGTTACACACCACGGCTGTGCCTGGCACAGAGACACCAGTGGCCACACAAGTGGCCATGGCACTGTCCACACACAGTCCCTGCTGCTGCTCCCCCAGCCGCTGGCACCAACTCCCAGCCACCCACTCCTAAAGCCACGGGGCCCACTGGGACACTGCGGGGGCTCGTGGAAGCCAGCGGCCATTGTGACACAGCGGGGCTGCACAGAGCCCACGGTGCTTTGTGACCCGTGGCTCCCAGGAGAGCCTTTGTTGTTGGGGAAGATGAAACAGGAAAGCCTTATAAATATGATTGCCTAACAAAAGATTCTGGGAATATGAAAACTGTGAGCGACATCGAAATGAAGGCCATCTTTGAGATATAGAGTCTTAGTTACTGAACAACTGGAAAACAATGGTATAGCCGGCTGAAGGTAATCCCCTCTTGATTGAACAATACCCTCTGCTTGCAGACAGGTCCAAGGGTCAGAGCAGACCCTACTAGCTCAGCAGAAGGGGTCCAAAGAGTAGTTTTTAGAAGTTAAAATGTAACACTCTATGGTAATGTAAGAACTCTTATAGGCTGTATGTAAATGCTATAGGATTTGTACCTTGTATTAGATTGGCTACTGAGAATTAGAATATTCACTACAGAAGATGATTTATTGTATTGTAACAAGCTCCTCGCTCTCTTAACTCCTCTCCTCTTAGTAATGCTCTTCTCCTCTTAGTAACGCTCTTAGTAACTCTCTTAGTAGCTCTCTTAGTAATGCTCTTCTCCTCTTAGTAGCTCTCTTAGTAACTCTCTTGCTCTTCTTCTTCCTCTTAATTCAGCTCTCCTCTTAGTTTGTCTCTCTTGCTCTTTACACTCTTAGCTCTCAGCCTCTTGCTCTAGCTCTCTCGCTCACTCTCTCTCCCTCTCTTACACCTTGGGCCTGCTTGGAGCTGCAGCTGGCAGCTCTAAGCAGTGCCCCTGTACCCACGCCCTCTGCAATAAACTGCATGCTCCAAAGACCTGCTTATAGAGATCTCTCGTCGCCGTCCATCTCCAGCCGGGCCCGACCGAACCCACACCCTCATCACCATCATCGCCATCAATTTCGACAAACTGGCGCCCAAACGTGAGTGAAGGCCTGATTCAGCTTCTTCCACCTGTGAGAGACTTCGCCATGGACGGTAACTAAAAGACCAGTTATAGCCACCTGGAACGTGTCGTGAGCACGGCATACCGTTGCTGCGCAGCGTAAAAGCCGGAGCTCTATAACTCTGCCGAGGCAGCCCTCGAGCACGGGGAGCCGTTACTTCGTAGCAATTACCTGGAGCTCTCGGAGGGAGGAAATTGCCTGGCAGTCCTCGAGCACAGACGGCCACTGCTGCGCAGCGGTTACCTGGAGCTCTTTGAGGAAGTTTGCCGTGGTACCCCTCGAGCACGGACACGCTGCTAAGCAGTGCAGACCGGAGCTCTTAGGAGGGATCCAGCCGCGCGCCCGAGCACAGGCGGGTATTGCTCAGCACCGCCTGCGCTGGAGCTCTGAGTGGAGACACCTGCGAGGTCCCGAGCACGGAAAGCCGTTGCCAAGCGACGCCTGAAACCGGAGCTCTGAGGAGGGACCCGACAGCAGCGTCCTGAGCGCCGTGTGGAGAGCCTGGCCAGCCCCCCACGACGGACTTCTGATTAAGGACCCTGCCCCCTGCGACATCTAGGTGAGTATCATACTGGTCAATAATGGGACAAACTCACTCTGCCCATGACAGACATCTCTATAAACAACTTAAGTACTTACTAAGCTCCGGTCCAAGTCAATTACCTAAACAGGAGCTAAAAAACCTCTTAGAATGGACTCTGATTAATTTCCCAAATGCTGACCGTTCAGCCGTCTTTACAAGAGACTTCTGGGACACAGTTCGGGTTAAACTCTTTAATAATATCTCCCGCCGGGATTGGGCTGCCGCGGAGCTGGTCCCGGCTTGCAGAGCGCTCGTGGAGCTGTTTGCTGCGAAGGCGCCGCCCGCAGCAGCCACCTCGCCGGGTCCCGCTCCTGCTGCGAGCCCGCCCCTTGCCGCCGCGAGCCTGCAACCGGGCACGGCCCCCGCCCCGCCGCCGGACCTCACGGCTCCGGTACCCGCGGTCCAGCTGTCTCGTGCCGCCCCGCCCCACCCCCCCGCGGTCCCTGCACCGGTCACCCCTGCCCCACCGGACTCCACCGCCCCCCCCACCGCCCCCGTCATCTCCACCCCCACGGTCCCGTTAGTCCCTGCTGTCCCGCCTCTCGCGGCTCCGGTAGCCGCGGTCCGACTGACTCGTGCCGCCCCGCCCCCCGCCCCCGCTGTCCTGGCAGCCGTCACCCCTGTCCCACCGGACCCTACGACCCCCTCCACCGCTCCCCCCATCCCCGCCCCCCCCATCCCGTTCCTCCCTGCTGCCCCGGCTCCCGCGGTCCCCGCCCTCGGCTCCAGCGTCTTCGCGGCCCCGTCCCTCGCTCCTCCCACCCCGTCCGCCAGCGCCTTCGCGGCCCCGCCCCCCGCCGATAGCCCCGCGGGGCCAGCGGCTGCTCCCCAGCCACCTACGGGTCCTACCGCTCCCCTAGCCGCGCCTGTTATGGCTGTAGCCACCATCATAGCCGGCCCCCCGCAAAGCCAGGCGGCGACCCTTCTTCCAGCCCCCCAGGTCCCCCTCGCCGCCACCGACACGGCGCCGGTGGTGGTCAACGTCCCGTCCGCGTCCGTGGGACACGGAGCGCCCCAGCCCCGCCAGCCACCTGGTGCCGGCGCTGCAGCGCCTACACAGATGGCTGCTGCCTCTCCCGTGCCTGCCGCTGCTCCAGCCCCGTCTCCTGGCACCGCCGCGCCGGCAGCCACACCAGCCCAGCCTGCAAACTCCCAGCGGCAGCACGCCGCGGTCCAGCCGCCGACTGGCCCACCGTTCGCCATGGCCCCACCGCAACATACTCCCGCCGCCTCCACGCCGGCCCTCCCGCCTCCCGCAGCCCCGGGATCGTCTCCTGCCGACGGGACAGCCCTGCCACCTCCCGCTCTCCCCGACACACAGACAGCGGCCATCACAGTCCGCCACGTTGACCTGATGGCGCAACCCACGCACGCTCACACTTCTCCAACCACAGCACTGCTCACGGAACTAGCTCCGCCACCGCCCCCCACGGCTTTCACCTCGCCTTCAATAGAGCCACCCGCACCCCCTCGCCCGCTGCCGCGGAGCCGGTTGCTCGCGGCCCCCCCGCCTCCTCGCCCGCCACCGCGGAGATCGGCAGTGCCATCGCCGCCCCCGCCGGGGCCCTCCGGCACCGCACAGCTGTATCCCTCGGCTACCGCCGCCCAGCAACATCCCTCCGCGCAGCTCAGCCTCGCCTCACAAGCCGCAAACAGGGGGGGAACGGAGGGCAGTGGTGCAGCTCCAGTGGCAGGGAAGACGGAGAGCCGCTCTGCCCGAGCTGATGCTTTAAATCTAACACCAGGAAACCCTGAAAAGCAGCCAGATTTGTTTGCAATGAGCCCCAGAGTCCCGCCAGCGAGCGGCTGGGATCTTGCAACCCATAAGGAGAAAACGAGTTCTGAGAGTTTGTTAGCGCTACTTTCTGAATCAAAAAATCCTCCAAAGTGCTCAGATTATTCTCAATTAACAGATTGGCATGAAATAAGACTCCAAAGCTGTAAAGATGAAAGTCTATTAGCTAAGCCTGTGATAGCTAGCCAACAGCCTGACAGTCCCAAAACGTGGGTTCCCATCCCCACTCACGAAATTAAAGAACTAAGAAGGGCTGTAAGAGATAGTGGTATTTGCTCACCGTATCTTAAACAACTGCTAAAAAGTACCCTAAAAAGAACACATCAAACCCTAAAACGCATTTTAGATCAACAGAGAGGGGGAGAAGTCCAGGATACACCTCAAAGGAGGTTGAACAAGGCTTTGTATGTTTACAATTTTTTGAATAGCTCTGCAGAAGAGCCTGATCCCCCCATTTATAGACATTTTTTGAACAACAAAAAAGCAAAACTGAAAGAGCGCCCCCCAGTTTTGATTAAAAATCTAGACTCAGGAAAAATAGAAGGACCATACAATCTTATAATGTGGGGGAAGGGGTTTGCATGTGTTTCCACAGGTGAAGGAATCAAGTGGGTTCCAGCAAAAAACGTGAAGCCATACCTCGCATCAAAGCCTGCTGATGCCACCACACCAGCCAGTGACTCTGCAAGTGGAAGCCAGGAAGCAAGCACCCAGACCTGAACTGCGCAGAATCACCAGAAGAAAGTGATCTGCCAAAAACAGCTCAAGAAAAGAATGGAGTTTTCTCATTTGCGCGCGTGCATGTTGCTTTTATTCTTTTGTTTTAGTTTTTGTAGTGAAGCTTTACCTGTGAATCAACCAAAGACAAATGTCTGGGTTGCTTTAGCCAAATCCGCAGGCTCCGATACCATCTGTCTATCTGACACAAGCCCTGACAAACCTTTTTCAACCTGTTTAGTTGGAGTACCTCTTCCAGAAGGTTTTGATAATATTACTCTTGATAAGTATTGGCCATATGACGATCATCATGTATCTCCAACTCCCAGCCATAGACACCAAACTTATATTGATAATTCTAAAATTGATAAATCTGACCTTCAAGAGCTAGAAATCCTAGGTTCGTTAACTATGGATACCTGCTATTTCTTTCACTTTCAAGGAGAAAACGGTCCCCATTTAAATGTTACCCCATATCACCCAGCTTATAGCAATGTAACTTCTTGGTGTAGTCAAGTTAAGCTTCTTATATATGACGAACCTCATGCAGATCGTTTTAGCAAACTTCCTATTCGATTCCCCAGAGGAATTTGGCTCATCTGTGGAGACAGGGCCTGGCAAGGTATACCTTCAAAAATAGATGGTGGCCCTTGTGCTCTGGGACAACTTACAATTATTGCTCCCAGTGTCAAAGAGGTAATCAAAAAGAAAAGCAGAAAGATCAGATCTTCCTGGGGACATCAGTACGATAGTGACTGTGATAGTGACTTCCACCCTTGGAACTCTGGAAAATCAATTGTTGCAAGCATTTTTCTACCTCAGTTAAGCTCCTCAATTGCTTTAAAACAGTTAAACAAGTTGGGATGTTGGCTCAGCAAGGAGGTAAATGCCACCTCTACTATGATCAGTGATCTGTTAACCGATGAAGAGGCAGTCAGACATGCCACTTTACAAAATAGAGCTGCCGTTGATTATCTTTTATTAGCACATGGGCACGGCTGTGAAGATTTTGAAGGATTATGCTGTATGAACTTATCCGATCATTCTGTTTCCATTCACAAACAGCTACAAAACCTAAAGGATCTAGCTAACCAAATTAGAACAGATGACCCGTCTTGGCTGGACAGTTTGTTTGATGATTGGAGCTTTGCACCTTGGCTAAGGGAACTCTGTAAAATAGGCTTGATTATTCTAGTAGTAATAATTATAGTTTTAGTAGCAGTACCTTGTATGCTTCAGTGTGTGCAAAAAATAACGAGTAGGACTGTATCTAATATCTTAGTTGTTCATCAGAACGGGGGAGATGTTGGGGAAGATGAAACAGGAAAGCCTTATAAATATGATTGCCTAACAAAAGATTCTGGGAATATGAAAACTGTGAGCGACATCGAAATGAAGGCCATCTTTGAGATATAGAGTCTTAGTTACTGAACAACTGGAAAACAATGGTATAGCCGGCTGAAGGTAATCCCCTCTTGATTGAACAATACCCTCTGCTTGCAGACAGGTCCAAGGGTCAGAGCAGACCCTACTAGCTCAGCAGAAGGGGTCCAAAGAGTAGTTTTTAGAAGTTAAAATGTAACACTCTATGGTAATGTAAGAACTCTTATAGGCTGTATGTAAATGCTATAGGATTTGTACCTTGTATTAGATTGGCTACTGAGAATTAGAATATTCACTACAGAAGATGATTTATTGTATTGTAACAAGCTCCTCGCTCTCTTAACTCCTCTCCTCTTAGTAATGCTCTTCTCCTCTTAGTAACGCTCTTAGTAACTCTCTTAGTAGCTCTCTTAGTAATGCTCTTCTCCTCTTAGTAGCTCTCTTAGTAACTCTCTTGCTCTTCTTCTTCCTCTTAATTCAGCTCTCCTCTTAGTTTGTCTCTCTTGCTCTTTACACTCTTAGCTCTCAGCCTCTTGCTCTAGCTCTCTCGCTCACTCTCTCTCCCTCTCTTACACCTTGGGCCTGCTTGGAGCTGCAGCTGGCAGCTCTAAGCAGTGCCCCTGTACCCACGCCCTCTGCAATAAACTGCATGCTCCAAAGACCTGCTTATAGAGATCTCTCGTCGCCGTCCATCTCCAGCCGGGCCCGACCGAACCCACACCCTCATCACCATCATCGCCATCAATTTCGACATTTGTGATGCTGGGGAACTACAAGGAAGCCTGGCTCCTCTGTGACACCACCACAGAAGCTCAGGGGAGCCCTGGAGACCGTGCTGATGCTATTGAACCTGATGCAACCCTGCCTCCTCTGTGACACCACAGAAGCTCTTGGAGCCCTGGAGACCGTGCTGATGCTATGGAACCTGATGCAACCCTGCCTCCTCTGTGACACCACAGAACCTCTGGGAGCCCTGGAGACCGTGCTGATGCTATGGAACCTGATGCAACCCTGCCTCCACTGTGACACCACAGAAGCTCAGGGAGCCCTGGAGACTGTGGTGATGCTATGGAACCTGATGCAACCCTGCCTCCACTGTGACACCACAGAACCTCTGGGAGCCCTGGAGACCGTGCTGATGCTATGGAACCTGATGCAACCCTGCCTCCACTGTGACACCACAGAAGCTCGGGGAGCTCTGCAGACCGTGGGGATGCTGGCGAAGCTGACGGAACCCTGGGCACCACAGTGACGCTATGGAACCTGGTGGAACCGAGGGGCCACAGTGACACTGTGGGGCCTTTTGGAAGCAACAGGACCCTGGTGGGAAGCCACGGGATGATTAATCCTGCACGAACCTGCTCCAGGTGGGCTCCTCTCTCCCGGCTTCCACAGGTGCTGCTAGGATCCCACTCCGGCACTGGCTTGGCACGGGCTCACGGCTTCCTTTGGCAATGGCTCTGCTCCAGGATGGCATGCTGCAGAGAATGCAGGTAGATTTTGTGCTCACTCCTGGCATGCAGCTGGACAATAAAGCCTGATCCAGCCCCCCCTCAGCATATGTCCGGCTCTGGCATTGGGGCGGGGCAACTTTGGGAGCAGCCCCAGCCCTGCTCCTGCTCCCGGCTGGGCACCCAGCTGCTGGGACACAGGTGTGTCCTGATGCCACCGTCTACTCCTTTGAGAAGGGGAGGACAGAGTGCATCAGGGAGTTTGGTGTGGCTTACATGCGGCAAGGAGAAGGTGCAGCCCCAAACTGGCTTTCACTTCTAGAACCTTTTGCTATTGCGGGAGCAGCTGCTGGAGCTTTTCAACCGAGCTGCAAGAGTGAAAAGTGTGATGGCATGTCTATCTGAGAAGGAAGGTTCGGTGCCGCAGCCTGTTGTGCACAATTTATATGCTGATAAGAGAAGGGGGTGCTTTTGGAACGTTTTCCTTCCTGACACTTCTGTCTCTGTGAGCTTTAGCTGCTTGGACTCAGGGATACCGAAGGTGTGTGAAAGTGACTGGGATGCGAGAATCATGTTGCACAGGGAACAGGGAAGGTCAGCAAATGTTTCCTGTCCTGGCACATCTCTCAGTCTGAACTGCAGCTGCAGATGCTTCACTTCCGCCAAGGACTCTGCCACCTTGAGAGAAGGATGCGCTCTATGGAGTTGAGAAAGAAAGTGCGTCTCACTAGCTTCTTTCCTCTACTTCATAGACAGCAAAGGGGCTATGAAAGGCAGCACTGGCTTTTTGTTCTAGGACTTCTTCTTTACAAGCAGCTGCTGGATGTTTGGAAGGGGGTTTGGGATATGCAAAAATGAGAGGCTAAGATGGTAAGAGGGTAAGATGGAAGTCATCTGGCAAAAGCAGAGCTCACAAAAGGGCCAGCTGAGAAAGCTCTTGCTGCCTACAACTTCAACTGCACCCCTCAAAGCAGCAGCACACACGCTGCTCTCGGCACTTTCCTTCTCAGCTCTACGCACCATCCTAAGCCTTGCCTCTCCCACACTCAGGATCCAAAGACAACGGCACCAGGGACTGCTCACACACTAAAGGCACCAGGACAAAAGGCTCACCAGCTTGGCCTTTGCATTCCCGCTGACAGCTCCACAGCTTGAACCCAGAGAACTGCCTGCTGCCAACAGCCTTTCCAATCACTCTGAGCACCTCATGACAAGGAGTGTGGGGAATGAATCTCCAGCAGCCTCCTGCCCCAGGCTGTCCCCCGGGAGCAGCCCTGCTCCAGGCCGTGACTGCCACCTGCACAGCCAAAGGACCCAGAGCCGGTGTTACACACCACGGCTGTGCCTGGCACAGAGACACCAGTGGCCACACAAGTGGCCATGGCACTGTCCACACACAGTCCCTGCTGCTGCTCCCCCAGCCGCTGGCACCAACTCCCAGCCACCCACTCCTAAAGCCACGGGGCCCACTGGGACACTGCGGGGGCTCGTGGAAGCCAGCGGCCATTGTGACACAGCGGGGCTGCACAGAGCCCACGGTGCTTTGTGACCCGTGGCTCCCAGGAGAGCCTTTGTGATGCTGGGGAACTACAAGGAAGCCTGGCTCCTCTGTGACACCACCACAGAAGCTCAGGGGAGCCCTGGAGACCGTGCTGATGCTATTGAACCTGATGCAACCCTGCCTCCTCTGTGACACCACAGAAGCTCTTGGAGCCCTGGAGACCGTGCTGATGCTATGGAACCTGATGCAACCCTGCCTCCTCTGTGACACCACAGAACCTCTGGGAGCCCTGGAGACCGTGCTGATGCTATGGAACCTGATGCAACCCTGCCTCCACTGTGACACCACAGAACCTCTGGGAGCCCTGGAGACCGTGCTGATGCTATGGAACCTGATGCAACCCTGCCTCCACTGTGACACCACAGAAGCTCGGGGAGCTCTGCAGACCGTGGGGATGCTGGCGAAGCTGACGGAACCCTGGGCACCACAGTGACGCTATGGAACCTGGTGGAACCAAGGGGCCACAGTGACACTGTGGGGCCTTTTGGAAGCAACAGGACCCTGGTGGGAAGCCACGGGATGATTAATCCTGCACGAACCTGCTCCAGGTGGGCTCCTCTCTCCCGGCTTCCACAGGTGCTGCTAGGATCCCACTCCGGCACTGGCTTGGCACGGGCTCACGGCTTCCTTTGGCAATGGCTCTGCTCCAGGATGGCATGCTGCAGAGAATGCAGGTAGATTTTGTGCTCACTCCTGGCATGCAGCTGGACAATAAAGCCTGATCCAGCCCCCCCTCAGCATATGTCCGGCTCTGGCATTGGGGCGGGGCAACTTTGGGAGCAGCCCCAGCCCTGCTCCTGCTCCCGGCTGGGCACCCAGCTGCTGGGACACAGGTGTGTCCTGATGCCACCGTCTACTCCTTTGAGAAGGGGAGGACAGAGTGCATCAGGGAGTTTGGTGTGGCTTACATGCGGCAAGGAGAAGGTGCAGCCCCAAACTGGCTTTCACTTCTAGAACCTTTTGCTATTGCGGGAGCAGCTGCTGGAGCTTTTCAACCGAGCTGCAAGAGTGAAAAGTGTGATGGCATGTCTATCTGAGAAGGAAGGTTCGGTGCCGCAGCCTGTTGTGCACAATTTATATGCTGATAAGAGAAGGGGGTGCTTTTGGAACGTTTTCCTTCCTGACACTTCTGTCTCTGTGAGCTTTAGCTGCTTGGACTCAGGGATACCGAAGGTGTGTGAAAGTGACTGGGATGCGAGAATCATGTTGCACAGGGAACAGGGAAGGTCAGCAAATGTTTCCTGTCCTGGCACATCTCTCAGTCTGAACTGCAGCTGCAGATGCTTCACTTCCGCCAAGGACTCTGCCACCTTGAGAGAAGGATGCGCTCTATGGAGTTGAGAAAGAAAGTGCGTCTCACTAGCTTCTTTCCTCTACTTCATAGACAGCAAAGGGGCTATGAAAGGCAGCACTGGCTTTTTGTTCTAGGACTTCTTCTTTACAAGCAGCTGCTGGATGTTTGGAAGGGGGTTTGGGATATGCAAAAATGAGAGGCTAAGATGGTAAGAGGGTAAGATGGAAGTCATCTGGCAAAAGCAGAGCTCACAAAAGGGCCAGCTGAGAAAGCTCTTGCTGCCTACAACTTCAACTGCACCCCTCAAAGCAGCAGCACACACGCTGCTCTCGGCACTTTCCTTCTCAGCTCTACGCACCATCCTAAGCCTTGCCTCTCCCACACTCAGGATCCAAAGACAACGGCACCAGGGACTGCTCACACACTAAAGGCACCAGGACAAAAGGCTCACCAGCTTGGCCTTTGCATTCCCGCTGACAGCTCCACAGCTTGAACCCAGAGAACTGCCTGCTGCCAACAGCCTTTCCAATCACTCTGAGCACCTCATGACAAGGAGTGTGGGGAATGAATCTCCAGCAGCCTCCTGCCCCAGGCTGTCCCCCGGGAGCAGCCCTGCTCCAGGCCGTGACTGCCACCTGCACAGCCAAAGGACCCAGAGCCGGTGTTACACACCACGGCTGTGCCTGGCACAGAGACACCAGTGGCCACACAAGTGGCCATGGCACTGTCCACACACAGTCCCTGCTGCTGCTCCCCCAGCCGCTGGCACCAACTCCCAGCCACCCACTCCTAAAGCCACGGGGCCCACTGGGACACTGCGGGGGCTCGTGGAAGCCAGCGGCCATTGTGACACAGCGGGGCTGCACAGAGCCCACGGTGCTTTGTGACCCGTGGCTCCCAGGAGAGCCTTTGTGATGCTGGGGAACTACAAGGAAGCCTGGCTCCTCTGTGACACCACCACAGAAGCTCAGGGGAGCCCTGGAGACCGTGCTGATGCTATTGAACCTGATGCAACCCTGCCTCCTCTGTGACACCACAGAAGCTCTTGGAGCCCTGGAGACCGTGCTGATGCTATGGAACCTGATGCAACCCTGCCTCCTCTGTGACACCACAGAACCTCTGGGAGCCCTGGAGACCGTGCTGATGCTATGGAACCTGATGCAACCCTGCCTCCACTGTGACACCACAGAACCTCTGGGAGCCCTGGAGACCGTGCTGATGCTATGGAACCTGATGCAACCCTGCCTCCACTGTGACACCACAGAAGCTCGGGGAGCTCTGCAGACCGTGGGGATGCTGGCGAAGCTGACGGAACCCTGGGCACCACAGTGACGCTATGGAACCTGGTGGAACCAAGGGGCCACAGTGACACTGTGGGGCCTTTTGGAAGCAACAGGACCCTGGTGGGAAGCCACGGGATGATTAATCCTGCACGAACCTGCTCCAGGTGGGCTCCTCTCTCCCGGCTTCCACAGGTGCTGCTAGGATCCCACTCCGGCACTGGCTTGGCACGGGCTCACGGCTTCCTTTGGCAATGGCTCTGCTCCAGGATGGCATGCTGCAGAGAATGCAGGTAGATTTTGTGCTCACTCCTGGCATGCAGCTGGACAATAAAGCCTGATCCAGCCCCCCCTCAGCATATGTCCGGCTCTGGCATTGGGGCGGGGCAACTTTGGGAGCAGCCCCAGCCCTGCTCCTGCTCCCGGCTGGGCACCCAGCTGCTGGGACACAGGTGTGTCCTGATGCCACCGTCTACTCCTTTGAGAAGGGGAGGACAGAGTGCATCAGGGAGTTTGGTGTGGCTTACATGCGGCAAGGAGAAGGTGCAGCCCCAAACTGGCTTTCACTTCTAGAACCTTTTGCTATTGCGGGAGCAGCTGCTGGAGCTTTTCAACCGAGCTGCAAGAGTGAAAAGTGTGATGGCATGTCTATCTGAGAAGGAAGGTTCGGTGCCGCAGCCTGTTGTGCACAATTTATATGCTGATAAGAGAAGGGGGTGCTTTTGGAACGTTTTCCTTCCTGACACTTCTGTCTCTGTGAGCTTTAGCTGCTTGGACTCAGGGATACCGAAGGTATGTGAAAGTGACTGGGATGCGAGAATCATGTTGCACAGGGAACAGGGAAGGTCAGCAAATGTTTCCTGTCCTGGCACATCTCTCAGTCTGAACTGCAGCTGCAGATGCTTCACTTCCGCCAAGGACTCTGCCACCTTGAGAGAAGGATGCGCTCTATGGAGTTGAGAAAGAAAGTGCGTCTCACTAGCTTCTTTCCTCTACTTCATAGACAGCAAAGGGGCTATGAAAGGCAGCACTGGCTTTTTGTTCTAGGACTTCTTCTTTACAAGCAGCTGCTGGATGTTTGGAAGGGGGTTTGGGATATGCAAAAATGAGAGGCTAAGATGGTAAGAGGGTAAGATGGAAGTCATCTGGCAAAAGCAGAGCTCACAAAAGGGCCAGCTGAGAAAGCTCTTGCTGCCTACAACTTCAACTGCACCCCTCAAAGCAGCAGCACACACGCTGCTCTCGGCACTTTCCTTCTCAGCTCTACGCACCATCCTAAGCCTTGCCTCTCCCACACTCAGGATCCAAAGACAACGGCACCAGGGACTGCTCACACACTAAAGGCACCAGGACAAAAGGCTCACCAGCTTGGCCTTTGCATTCCCGCTGACAGCTCCACAGCTCGAACCCAGAGAACTGCCTGCTGCCAACAGCCTTTCCAATCACTCCGAGCACCTCATGACAAGGAGCTGCAGCGTGTGGGGAATGAATCTCCAGCAGCCTCCTGCCCCAGGCTGTCCCCCGGGAGCAGCCCTGCTCCAGGCCGTGACTGCCACCTGCACAGCCAAAGGACCCGGAGCCGGTGTTACACACCACGGCTGTGCCTGGCACAGAGACACCAGTGGCCACACAAGTGGCCATGGCACTGTCCACACACAGTCCCTGCTGCTGCTCCCCCAGCCGCTGGCACCAACTCCCAGCCACCCACTCCTAAAGCCATGGGGCCCACTGGGACACTGCGGGGGCTCGTGGAAGCCAGCGGCCATTGTGACACAGCGGGGCTGCACAGAGCCCACGGTGCTTTGTGACCCGTGGCTCCCAGGAGAGCCTTTGTGATGCTGGGGAACTACAAGGAAGCCTGGCTCCTCTGTGACACCACCACAGAAGCTCAGGGGAGCCCTGGAGACCGTGCTGATGCTATGGAACCTGATGCAACCCTGCCTCCACTGTGACACCACAGAAGCTCGGGGAGCTCTGCAGACCGTGGGGATGCTGGCGAAGCTGACGGAACCCTGGGCACCACAGTGACGCTATGGAACCTGGTGGAACCGAGGGGCCACAGTGACACTGTGGGGCCTTTTGGAAGCAACAGGACCCTGGTGGGAAGCCACGGGATGATTAATCCTGCACGAACCTGCTCCAGGTGGGCTCCTCTCTCCCGGCTTCCACAGGTGCTGCTAGGATCCCACTCCGGCACTGGCTTGGCACGGGCTCACGGCTTCCTTTGGCAATGGCTCTGCTCCAGGATGGCATGCTGCAGAGAATGCAGGTAGATTTTGTGCTCACTCCTGGCATGCAGCTGGACAATAAAGCCTGATCCAGCCCCCCCTCAGCATATGTCTGGCTCTGGCATTGGGGCGGGGCAACTTTGGGAGCAGCCCCAGCCCTGCTCCTGCTCCCGGCTGGGCACCCAGCTGCTGGGACACAGGTGTGTCCTGATGCCACCGTCTACTCCTTTGAGAAGGGGAGGACAGAGTGCATCAGGGAGTTTGGTGTGGCTTACATGCGGCAAGGAGAAGGTGCAGCCCCAAACTGGCTTTCACTTCTAGAACCTTTTGCTATTGCAGGAGCAGCTGGTGGAGCTTTTCAACCGAGCTGCAAGAGTGAAAAGTGTGATGGCATGTCTATCTGAGAAGGAAGGTTCGGTGCCGCAGCCTGTTGTGCACAATTTATATGCTGATAAGAGAAGGGGGTGCTTTTGCAACGTTTTCCTTCCTGACACTTCTGTCTCTGTGAGCTCTAGCTGCTTGGACTCAGGGATACCGAAGGTGTGTGAAAGTGACTGGGATGCGAGAATCATGTTGCACAGGGAACAGGGAAGGTCAGCAAATGTTTCCTGTCCTGGCACATCTCTCAGTCTGAACTGCAGCTGCAGATGCTTCACTTCCGCCAAGGACTCTGCCACCTTGAGAGAAGGATGCGCTCTATGGAGTTGAGAAAGAAAGTGCGTCTCACTAGCTTCTTTCCTCTACTTCATAGACAGCAAAGGGGCTATGAAAGGCAGCACTGGCTTTTTGTTCTAGGACTTCTTCTTTACAAGCAGCTGCTGGATGTTTGGAAGGGGGTTTGGGATATGCAAAAATGAGAGGCTAAGATGGTAAGAGGGTAAGATGGAAGTCATCTGGCAAAAGCAGAGCTCACAAAAGGGCCAGCTGAGAAAGCTCTTGCTGCCTACAACTTCAACTGCACCCCTCAAAGCAGCAGCACACACGCTGCTCTCGGCACTTTCCTTCTCAGCTCTACGCACCATCCTAAGCCTTGCCTCTCCCACACTCAGGATCCAAAGACAACGGCACCAGGGACTGCTCACACACTAAAGGCACCAGGACAAAAGGCTCACCAGATTGGCCTTTGCATTCCCGCTGACAGCTCCACAGCTCGAACCCAGAGAACTGCCTGCTGCCAACAGCCTTTCCAATCACTCCGAGCACCTCATGACAAGGAGCTGCAGCGTGTGGGGAATGAATCTCCAGCAGCCTCCTGCCCCAGGCTGTCCCCCGGGAGCAGCCCTGCTCCAGGCCGTGACTGCCACCTGCACAGCCAAAGGACCCGGAGCCGGTGTTACACACCACGGCTGTGCCTGGCACAGAGACACCAGTGGCCACACAAGTGGCCATGGCACTGTCCTCACACAGTCCCTGCTGCTTCTCCCCCAGCTGCTGGTGGGGCACCAACTCCCAGCCACCCACTCCTAAAGCCACGGGCCCACTGGGACACTGCGGGGGCTCGTGGAAGCCAGCGGCCATTTTGACACAGCGTGTGGAAGGATGGCTGCAATAAAGAGGACATGAAACCTAAGAACTGCCGAGAGCTGCTGCAAGCTCGGCAGCTAACCACAAGAATGATCGTGGTCAGCAGGACCGTGAGCCTGCCTGCTAGACAATGATAGGATCTTGCGGTTAGTTAAACACAGATGTGAGTTACAGCCCTAACCACAGCTGGGCAGAGCTAAGAAAATTTAACATTTAAGAATTATCCAATCAACTAAAGACAACTATGATTAGCTAATAAAGCCGCCTATAAATGTAACCGCTGAATCACTAATAAACGAAGCTTGCCTACCAATCATATTGATTGTCCGCATCTTCCCTCATCCTTCGCAGAGGACAAGGAGGAGGAGGAGGTGGCGGAGGACGAGGAGGAGGAGGAGGACGAGGACGAGGACGAGGAGGAGGAGGAGGACGAGGAAGAGGAGGACGAGGAGGACGAGGACAAGGAGGACGAGGACAAGGAGGACGAGGACGAGGAGGACGAGGAGGAGGAGGACGAGGAGGAGGAGGAGGAGGAGGAGGAGGAGGACGAGGACGAGGACGAGGAGGACGAGGAGGACGAGGAGGACGAGGAGGACGAGGAGGAGGACGAGGAGAATGAGGAGGACGAGGAGGAGGTGGATGAGGATTAGGAGGAGGACAAGGAGGAGGACAAGGAGGAGCAGGATGAGGAGGAGGATGAGGAGGAGGAGGCGGTGGACGAGGTGCTGGAGGACGAGGAGGAGGAGGGTTAAGGGTGGAGATGAGATCTTCCTCATCCTGCTCCTCCACTGCTGATGTCAGGGAATTCCCTGCAGCTGCCAACATCTGCCTTTCCTGCTGCAGGATCTGGTCTGGCAGCTCTCTCAGGCTCTTCACCTTTGGCAGCGCCGCAGCATCCTTGGAGTCATGGACTGGCAACTGGCACCTCCAGGTCACTTGCTGCTGGGATGCTTTTCTCTGGGGAAATCTTCTTGGACACGGCCTGGCTCCAGTTCTTACTTCCAGCCCTTTCCTGCCCATCTGCATCCTCAGCCACGAGCCGCTTCTTTACATCGCCGTGCCTCTGGGGGAGCAGGGACTCCTGTCTCTGGGCAAACAAAACAAAGACAACTTGTAAGAAGAGAACCTGCAGCTTCTAGTTAGAAGAGAAAGGACTATTCAATCAAGGCAGGGCCGATGGAGAAACTTTCTAAAATGGAACAAGCAGCAGAAGCACAGGAGTTTTGCAGAAGAAATTCCCCTCCCAGCACTTGGCTTAGGGAAAAAGCCTGATGTTGCTAGGAGAGACTTGAGTTCATGTCTACTATTGGGTAGCAGACATCTGAACATTTAGACTATTGGCTTTCCAGGCTCATGCTATTCAAACCTGAGAGTGAAACTATTCTAAAAGCCAGAGATGCTTGGAAGAAATGTTCCTGCTCACACCACGACTGGGGACCATGCATCATTCTTACCTTGCACCTGTCCAAAGGCCTTCCTCCGTCTGTGCTCCGGCAGTTCTCACCGGGCCTCTGGCAAGGATGGAGGCTCCTGCCACAAGTATCCCAAGTGTGGAGATCCTCCTCATTCTGCTCCTCCACTGCTGACATCAGGGAATTCCCTGCAGCTGCAAACACCTGCCTTTGCTGCGCGAGGACCTTCTCTAGCACCATGGAGTTGGCCAAAGGCCTTCTCCTATGGCAGCGCCACAGCATCCTGCAAGTCACGGACTGGAACTGGCACCTCCAGCAAAGTTGCTGCTGGCAAACATCCCTCAGCCATTCCCTGACTGCAATGAGCTGGACTCCTACTCCTCTGCAAGCCTCTTCCTGGCCAGGTGCATCCTCAGCAATGAGCCGCTTCTGCTGAGAGCTGCGGCTCTGAGGGAGCAGCCAGTCCTGTCCAAAGGGCTTCCTCTGTCTCCAGTCCTGCAGCTCTCACAGGGTACTGGCTATGGTCAAATCTCCTGCCAGGAGGATCCGACCTGTGCAATTCATCCTCATCCTTCTTCTCCATTGCTGATGGCTCTAAGTGCCCTGCAGATGGGTACATCTGCCTTTGCTGCTGGAGGCTTTTGTCCAGCACCACACCCAAAGTCTTCTCCTCTGGTACCGCCCCATCCTTCTTGGAACCTTGGTCAGGGAACTGGCAGCTCCAGGACAATCGCTGCTCTGCCTCTGGCTTCTGGGAGCGCCTTACTGGAGGCCTCCTCTTTTCTCTATCCTGCTGAAACAAGAAAGGCTTCGTAACTCGACTGCTCTATGCCAGCCATGAGTTCATCATCTCTTCTGGAACTCTTTTACAGTGGACACAGAGTTTGTTTCAGCTCATTCTCACAACTTTTATCGTGACTATGCCTCATAACTCTTACAACTCTTATTAGTTCATAACCTGGATTACACATTGTCTCTGTCCAGATTAGAATTTTAAAATATACAATACAATTCTCAAGATCCTCTAGCTACAAGATGTAACCACACATCTTTGTCCTTCTTTTATTTTTGCAAAAACATTGGCAATTGTTTCTCTCTTTTATACTTTTCCCTTCGGAACTCATTGTTTCCTGTTTTCACTCCCTCTTCTCAGAAGACTTTCCTTTGGTTTATTCTTGTACTGATTCTCCAATCTTTCCAGGCTACTTTATAGAGATGTAGCTGGTGCAACAGACACTTACTAGATAGTTTTTGTTGGTTTGATTTATACTACAGGAAGATGATAAAACACACGTTTTACATTTCCTCAGACGGCAAAAATTTTTTGCATTTTTAATGGAAAATATATTTTTCAAGTTTGGATAGCATCATTTAAAATAAATAGTTTCATTACCTGCCCACTAGCCATAACATAGATCTGTATCCATCATCTAAAAGTAAAGCCAGCTTTTGATTTGATACACACATTGAGACTTTACCCTGTAGGAAATAAAGCAGAAAAAAGATGCTATTACAGTTTTATCTTCAACTGCACATCACTTCTAACCTTGAGTGAAGGCTCTGCATTATTGAATAGAACCAATTGAGGCAGTGCAGCTCTCGGTTAACACATGATCAGAACCTCAGACTGCTAAGGAAGAGCAGCAAATAGTTTGGCTGCCACCACGAGGCAACAGCACATTCTCCTGTTGACATTCTCACGGTCAGAGTGAAACTGGAACCGAGCAATCCCATTCCTTTGCAACCACCCTTATGCTGCAGAGATGGAGCCCTGAGCTCAGAAATGCCATTTGTGACAGAGCTTTCCCAGGTGGGAAGGCATCCTCCCTTCCCAGAGGTATTGCAAGTTCCCCTCTCCCCACTCCATTCCATCCGGAAATGGAATGCTGACAATCCACAATGGTTATACACCACAGCACTGGCATGGATTCTTTTCCTTAGGCAGATCTAAGGCAGTCTGGGAGTTGCTCAGCCTCTTGTGCCCTCCTCAAGGGAGCATTTGTAACTTTTCTTCCTACAATCATCCAACCAAACAACTTGGTTACTGCTCCAAGTAATTACCGGAAGCTTTGGCTGTGTTTTCCCATTCGATTTTAGTTAACCCAATCTTTTGCAAATATTGACACTTCTATATTTGAAATTCCCAGCATACTACAGAGATTTGAGAGGGGATCTTCAAACTTGAGCGGTGACATTGACCACAGAGTAGCAATAAATAGGAAATATCAGGACAAAAGTTAATCCAATACACACCCCCAACAATCCTCCAATTTTTTTTTTTTTTTTAATTCTGGAAGAAACAAATTTAACAGCACTGCCATGCATGCAACAAAGGGACCCAGGCATGAAGATGAGCAAGCTGTTGGTCCTTCACATTCCAGTTTTCAAGGGTGACATTAGTGGGACACTGCTTGGAGCACTGCAATGATATCAAAGTAATCCCTTAAACTTCCTGCTAACTGGAAATTTCTTTTAAGATGCATAGATAATATACAGCTCATTACTTACACATACAGGCAAAAGGAAAAAACAAGTTTCACCACATTCTCATAAACCTCTGGAAATAAAATCCTGTAAACTTAACTGCCATTCTTAATTTGACAAATTGCTACTGCTATAACATTACCTGTACTGCACCTTGTCAATTGGATGCTTTTGCCCAGACTCCTTGCTCCATATATGTCATTTACGCCACAGAAAACAAGATAGAATCCCATCCCAGCAAAAATCAGTGGGAATGGAGAGTGACTTACTCGGCAACACCTGATTCTCTCTGTGCAACATGCACTACAGCTTTCTTTCGCTCTGATTGTAATAAATGAGGGTATTTTGTTCATTGAAAAGAGCTGACACAGGCCACAATGTACATAACAGGAAATGTCTTAACAAATCTATATGTAAAGGTTGTAAGTGCTGTAAGTGTACTATTGTTTAAGCTCCAGGAAGAAAAGCAGGGGATACTAACTGACCAAATATGGAAAAGGTCACCCAGAGGGCACTTGAAGAAGACTACTAGCCTTCAGCCATCGACCACCAGAAGGCAAAAAACGACCCCCTAGCAACAAGTTCACACATGCGCAGAGTACTCCCTTAAAGAAGAGTTAACAGGAAACGATCCTGCATAAAAGAAGGACTGAAATTTGCAAACCCCTGCAGCAATTCGGTGGAGCGGGGACTCCCCTGTCGCCCAGCGCTGATTTTGCTTATGCCTTGCTTGCTGTAATTAATAAATTCTCTAATTTGATTAAACCTCTTTGTCTGCCTCCATCAATCACAATTTGGTGCCGTGACTCGGATGGGAATGGTACGGTAAGACAGAGATATCGGGGAGGCGCCCCACCTCTGGTGGCCTCGGTATCTTCAGTCTTTACCTCGCTCCCACCGACGAACCTAAACTCAAGGCATTAAGCAAAGGGAACCGGTCGACCCCATAAACTTTGTGCACAGAGGTCCGGACGAAGACGCTGGAAGCGTGAGTATTTGCGGAAAAGGGATCCATTCGGTCGAGGTCGGGTATCCTGGAGTGTGGCGAGTGTGGTGTGTGAGAGGGGGGCCGGCAGCCAGACTCCCCAAGCGAGTGTGGACCCTCAGTAGTGCGGCTCCCATTGCCCGCGAGGGCGTGGGCCACGAACCAGGGGAAGCGAGTGATTCCACACACAGAACGCCTGAAGGCACTCCAGAGGATGGGACAGGGGAAAAGCAAGCCCTCTAGTTCCATAAGGTTTCCCCCAGTACCTGAGGATAGTCCGTTAGGGCTTTTATTGAATAATTGAAGGCATTATTCGAGTACACAGAATAAAGATAAGGCCAAGATGATTTATTATTGCATAGAGGTCTGGGGAGGAAAGCAGATATCACGAAACGTATTTTGGCCTATATTTGGGTCCTACGAGGACTGGGTGAGACAGGATTTGAATTTATGGGTAAAAACCAAAACTCCTTTTAGTCGAGAAGAGAGTGAATATGCAAAAATATGGATAGAGACCCCTGGGGTACTCCTGTTTACTTTAAAGGAAAAATCTGAAGACTCAGGGGCAAGAAGAAAAGATAAAAAGAAAGAGGAAGTTCCGATGATTCCACCCCCCTATATACCTCCGCAGGCCCCACAGGCACCCCCACTCCCACTCCCTGAGCAGCCCCTAGAGGAAGAAGAAGGGAATCCTGAACCTGAACGGGAGGGACCAATGACAAGGAGCAGAGCTAGACGTCATAACCTTTATCCATTAAGAGAAATGCCTATGGGGGGACCCCAACCAGGAATTGGCTTTATTTCAGTTCCCCTTAGCTCTGGAGATGTGCGGGACTTTAAGAAGGAAATGGGGAACCTATTAGAAGACCCCCTGGGAGTTGCAGAGAAGCTAGATCAATTTTTAGGCCCTAATATATACACCTGGGATGAGCTGCAGTCAATTCTAAATATTCTTTTTACTGCAGAAGAAAAGAACATGATTAGGCGAGCGGGAATGCGAATTTGGGATGCCCAACATGCTCAGGGCCCACAGGCAGATATCAAATGGCCTTTACAAAACCCTAATTGGGATCATCAGGATCCAGCACACAGAACTCATATGCAGAACTTAAGGACAATAGTTATACAAGGGGTCCGAGAGGCAGTACCAAAAGGACAAAACATAAATAAGGCCTTTAATGAGAGGCAGAGAAAGGAGGAAACTCCAACAGATTGGCTAGAAAGAGTAAGAAAGAATCTACAGCTGTATTCAGGCCTGGACCCAGATACACAGTTGGGTCAGGCACTTCTGAAAACTCAATTTGTAGCCAAATCATGGGATGACATCAGGAAGAAGCTAGAAAAACTAGAAAATTGGCAGGAGAGAGGATTAGATGAATTGTTGAGAGAAGCACAGAAAGTATATGTCAGGAGGGATGAAGAGAATCACAAGAGACAAGTCAGAATGATGGTGGCAGCAGTAAGGGAAAGCAGAAAACAAGACTCTCCCCGCCGAATGGGGCAGATGCCCAGAAAGGCCCCTAGGAACACAGAGGGAAATCAGAGGGTAGAAAGGAGGGAAGCAGTCGTATGTTTTTATTGTGGGGAGAAGGGACACATCAGAAGGGATTGCAGAAAGAGGATAAGAGATGAAAAGATGTTTAAAGAAGATTAGAGGGGTCAGGGGCTCTACTTACTTGGGGACCAAGAAACATCCAGAGCCCTTGATAAAAATAAAAGTCGGTCCCCAATGCCAGGAATTTGAATTCCTGGTAGATACGGGAGCAGAAAGATCAACTATCCAAGTTTTACCATCTGGGTGTAAAGTCTCCCGAGACACTGCCCTTGTAGTGGGTGCCAAGGGTGAACCTTTTGAGGTCCCTGTTATTAAAGATGTCCTAATAGAAACCGAATCAAAAATAGGAATAGGAAGCCTTTTGTTGGCACCAGAAGCAGAGTATAACCTCATGGGTAGAGATCTCATAGTAGAATTGGAAATAAACCTAGAGGTAATTAATAAAGAATTGAGAATCAAACTATGCCCCCTTAGAGTAGAGGATGAAAAGGAGATTAACCCTGAGGTATGGTACACACCTGACAGTGTGGGCCAACTGAACATTCCGCCCTTCTCCGTAACCATAAAAGATCCAGAAATTCCAATAAGGATCAAGCAGTATCCCATATCCCCAGAAGGGAAACGAGGACTAAAGCCTGAAATAGACAGACTAATAAGCAAGGGACTCCTAGAGCCCTGTATGTCCCCTTTTAATACACCCATTTTACCAGTAAAGAAACCAGATGGATCCTATCGATTAGTGCATGATTTAAGAGAAATTAATAAGAGGACAGTGGCCCGGTTCCCGGTGGTTGCTAACCCATACACCCTATTAAGTAGACTAGGGCCAGAAAATCACTGGTATAGTGTAATTGATCTAAAAGATGCATTTTGGGCCTGCCCCTTAGACGAAAATAGTAGAGATTATTTTGCCTTTGAATGGGAGGACCCAGATACTCATAGGCGACAACAGTTGCGGTGGACCGTGCTGCCACAAGGGTTCACAGAATCACCAAATTTATTTGGACAAGCATTAGAACAAATCCTCCAAGAATATCAAACAAGAGAAAACATTACTTTGATTCAGTATGTGGATGACCTCCTGATTGCAGGAAGAAAAGAAGAAGAAGTTCGAGAGGAGAGCATTAAACTGTTAAACTTTCTAAGCTTGAAGAGACTAAAAGTATCAAAGGCAAAATTACAGTTTGTAGAAGAAGAAGTAAAATATTTAGGCCATTATTTGAGTAAAGGAGAGAAGAAAATAGACCCCGAAAGAGTGAAAGGAATCCTCTCACTCCCGCCACCAAGGAGCAAGAGACAAGTAAGGCAATTGCTAGGATTAGTAGGCTACTGTAGACAATGGATTGATAATTATAGTACCAAGGTCAAATTTCTGTATAACAAGCTCAGTCATGACGGGTTATTGAAATGGAGCAGAGAGGATGAGAGGAATTTAGAACAACTGCAACAGGATTTAATTAATGCTCCAGTACTAAGTTTACCTGATTTAAAAAGACCATTTTATCTATTTGTAAACATTGAAAATGGGACAGCATATGGAGTATTAACTCAAGATTGGGCTAGGAGAAAGAAACCGGTAGGATACTTGTCAAAGCTATTAGATCCAGTAAGCAAGGGATGGCCTACATGCCTACAGGCAGTGGTAGCCTGTGCTCTCTTAGTAGAAGAAGCACGTAAAATAACTTTTAATGGGGAACTCAAGGTATTATCTCCACATAACATTAGGGGAATATTGCAACAAAAAGCTGAAAAATGGATAACAGATTCGAGACTTTTAAAGTATGAAGGGATCTTATTAGATTCCCCAAAGCTAACACTAGAGGTCACTACACTACAAAATCCGGCCCAGTTCTTATACGGAGAACCAAATGAGAATAAATTAGCCCATGATTGCATGTTAACTATAAAAGAACAAACCAAAATCCGACCGGACTTAGAAGAAGAAGAATTAGAAGAAGGGGAGAGGCTGTTTGTAGACGGATCATCTCGGGTAATAGAGGGAAAGAGAGTATCTGGCTATGCAATCATTAAAGAGGAAGGGTCAGAAGTCTTAGAGTCAGGACCTCTAAGTAGATCCTGGTCAGCTCAAGCTTGTGAATTGTATGCAGTCTTACGAGCTCTGAGATTGCTGAAAAATAAAACAGGGACAATATATACAGACTCCAAATATGCATATGGAGTGGTACATACATTTGGGAAAATATGGGAAGAACGAGGGTTAATAAACTCTCAAGGGAAAGACTTAGTCCATCAGGAGCTAATAAGACAGCTACTCCAGGCCTTATGGGAGCCTAGAAGAATTGCTGTAGTACATCTCAGAGGTCACCAGAAAGGAATAGATTTTAGAAGTAGAGGTAATAACGCAGCAGACCAAGAAGCAAAAAGGGCAGCACTTTTGGTTATACGACAAGTTCAGGATAAGAACCAACCAAAGGAGAAATTCCCCAATAAAACTAGGTGCATTTATAGTTTTACAGAACAAGAAAAAGAGAAACTATCACAAATGGGGCTAAAAGAAAATTCAGAAGGAGAATGGAAACTCCCAGATGGAAGAGTAGCACTACCTAAATCAATAGCAGTGGAAATTTTACAAAGGATACATAGCCAAACTCATTGGGGAACACAAGCACTAGCAGACCAGTTTGCCGCTAAGTATATGTGTATTGGAATATATAATTTGGCAAAACAAATTGTTAAAGGCTGCATAACTTGCCTTAAAGTGAATAAGGCTTATTTAAGAGAACGCCCATTGGGAGGGAGACCACTAGCACACAGGCCCTTTGCTAACATACAACTAGATTTCACCGAATTGCCCAAAGTAAGAAGAAGTAAATACTTATTAGTTATAGTAGACCATCTAACGCATTTTGTCGAAGCATTTCCCACAGCAAGGGCAACAGCACAGACAGTGGTCAAAGTTCTATTAGAAAATATTATCCCTAGATATGGAATAATTGAGACTATTGACTCCGACCGAGGACCCCACTTTGTATCTAAAATCATCAAAGAAGTAATGGGAATTATGGGAATAAAGTGGAAATATCATACCCCCTGGCATCCCCAAAGTTCAGGACGAGTAGAAAGAATGAATGGAGAAATAAAGAAGCAATTGACAAAGCTTATGCTTGAAACCAAGTTGTCATGGGTGAAATGTCTACCATTAGCTTTGTTAAACATACGGACTCAACCAAGATCTGACATGGGAATCTCCCCTTTTGAGATGCTGTATGGAATGCCTTATAATGTGGGGGAACCTCAAGATCACCCAAATCTAAGAGACCAAAACATGAATCATTACATTATTACCTTAATGAGATATAGAGAAGAATTATGGAAAAAGGGCATGATAACTCAAAGGCCCCCGCTAGAACTTAAACTACATCAAATTCAACCAGGAAATTGGGTATTAATCAAATCATGGAAAGAAACCTCATTAACCCCACAATGGGAGGGACCTTATCTTGTTCTACTTACTACAAAAACAGCAATAAGAACAGCTGAAAGAGAATGGACGCATGCAAGCAGAATTAAAGGACCTGTGGAAAAGCCATCCCCCCAGTGGCAAGTAACCAGTCCTCCTGGAGACTTAAAATTGAAAATTCAAAGAAAAGACTGTAAATGAGCAAATACAAAATCGAGTATTTACCCAATCCTCTGTATACAGATGAAGGACTAATTTTTAAAAATGATGTTAGAATAAGGTGTGGGAATTCTAATTGTAGATGTTATCCTTTTGTTTGTTATATATGTATAGTATGCAGGGAAAAGTGGTGGAGTCATTGTGAAAGGGGAACTCCCCCCAGAGGAGTTTGCATCCCCTGCCGGAAGCTTCAAGGTCAATTTACTAATTGGGCTCTAGCACATGCAGTATCACGAGGAATTCTAAAAAAGGGGTCAAGTGAATGGTGGGAAATAGTATTTAAGGGAATTAATCCCCATTATTATTGTTACAACTTTAACTTACCGGCCCCCTTTGTAGCTGACATCTGTGACAGCATTTGTCGCAAACGCCTGAGGGGAGTCCAGTGTAACACTCCAGAAGTTAAGAACCGTAATTGGAACTCCTACATTAAGAGGCAAGAAACCCGACAGGCTCGATCCCAAGGACCTCCTGAAGAATACTCCTGCTGCCGAGAAGATAGTACCCCTCGTGGCCTGAAGCAACCGGGTCGACAAGCGAGGCAGAGGAGTAAAAAGCTGTGGAGGAAAGAACCCCTGTATTGGGATACTAGAGCAATGCTTGCAGAACTGCCTCAGGAGTGGGACTAGAAAGCCTCAGTGTGACCCACGACATGTGAAAGGGGGAAAGACACCACCAAACTATAGTAACCAAATAACTATTACCACAAATCGACTCCACCATTTAGCCTAGCGTAGTATTTTTCTACTAATCATGCTTTGCTTAATTAAATTGAACGGGGTTGAGACTTTAGAAGAGACACACTTTCCACACGAACCCTTTAAACGGTCATTAGTTAGGTTAAGTGATAATAGGATACTACAAACAAATACCACTGTAGGGGCACCAAGTTTTCGAGCGGGATTATGTGATCTAACAGCTATTGAACACTGTGGAAAAGAACTAAACCTAACAGGATTTTATATGTGTCCAACCGCTAATCGAGGGAAATCATACTGTAATTATCCAGGAGAATATTTCTGTGGATATTGGGGGTGTGAGACAATAGCCTCCGACTGGATCCCGGGAGGGGGACCAGACAAATTTCTGAAAGCTGGGTTCGGGCCCGTAGGGTGCACTAAGCCACGAAGAGGACCTTCTGGAGAGACGACATATATGGGGACCTGTTCCTTTATATATATAAATATAATGCAACCCACTAATCCGGATTGGTTACTGGGGAAAATCTGGGGAATCAGACACTGGGAACCCGAGAAAGATAGAGGAAACCTAATAATGATTAAGAAAGAACACGCACCCCCTGATCCAGAACTAGTTGGACCAAACCAGGGTCTAGGGGAACTAGAGGAAATAGGCAATATAAACAAAACTCAGCAAGTTGGTAGTATAACAATTACTCCCCAGAGCGAGAATCCAACTGATGTTAAAACAAATTTAGAATATAGTGCTCTATGGAAGATCATGCAAGCTAGTTATGGTGTAATAAATAAGACCAATCCAGAGCTAACTAAGGAATGCTGGTTATGTTACAACATCAGGCCGCCTTTTTATGAAGGAATAGGTGTGACTGCAAAGGCTAGAAGAATTAACGGCACAAACCCAGCACAATGTCTTTGGAAACAGAGAAAAGAATCAATTCAAGGACTGACTTTGTCTCAAGTAACTGAGAAAGGAAGATGTATAGGAAACATTCCAAAACATAAAGAACATTTGTGTGAGGTAAAGATATCACCTAAAGAAGATGAAAAACCTGCAGATTGGTTGCTCCCAGCCGCAAATACTAAATGGGTGTGTAACAATATAAGAATCACACCCTGCCTTTCACTCAAACTATTTAATTACACCCACGATTATTGTATTCAAGTGTCCATCATACCTCGAATCACGTATCATCCTAGTGAATACATGTACCAACAACACACCACAGCAGATCATCACCTAGTAAAAAGAGAACCTTTTACTGCATTAACCATAGCAACCCTTCTCACTATAGGAGGAGTTGGGGCAGGAACTGGAATAGCATCCTTAGTCACCCAGCAAAAAGAGTTAAGAGCACTAAGGGTCTCAGTAGATGAAGATCTAAGCCGAATAGAACAAGCAATTGATGGCCTAGTAAAATCAGTAAGATCTCTATCAGAAGTAGTCCTACAAAATAGGAGGGGTTTAGACTTATTATTCCTTCAGCAGGGAGGACTGTGTGTAGCACTCAAAGAAGAATGCTGTGTCTACGCAGACCACACTGGGGTAGTGATAGACACCATGACTGAACTAAGAAAACGGCTAGAACAACGGAAAAGAGAAAGAGAGGCACAACAGAGCTGGTATGAATCCTGGTTTAACCATTCACCCTGGTTAACCACTTTGTTATCTACCATCGCAGGGCCTCTAATTCTGTTAGTCCTAGGACTCACATTTGGGCCGTGTATACTTAATAAGTTGATCTCCATAGTAAAAGGGCGCTTAGAAGTAGCACATTTAATGCTCCTTAGGGCTAAATACCAGCAGATATCAGAAAATCATGAAGAAGAAATGTTAGAATTAGCTAAACAGGAGCTAAAAAGATTCAATGAACAAAAATGAACAAGAGAAAAAGGGGGGATTGTAATAAATGAGGGTATTTTGTTCATTGAAAAGAGCTGACACAGGCCACAACGTACATAACAGGAAATGTCTTAACAAATCTATATGTAAAGGTTGTAAGTGCTGTAAGTGTACTATTGTTTAAGCTCCAGGAAGAAAAGCAGGGGATACTAACTGACCAAATATGGAAAAGGTCACCCAGAGGGCACTTGAAGAAGACTACTAGCCTTCAGCCATCGACCACCAGAAGGCAAAAAACGACCCCCTAGCAACAAGTTCACACATGTGCAGAGTACTCCCTTAAAGAAGAGTTAACAGGAAACGATCCTGCATAAAAGAAGGACTGAAATTTGCAAACCCCTGCGGCAATTCGGTGGAGCGGGGACTCCCCTGTCGCCCAGCGCTGATTTTGCTTATGCCTTGCTTGCTGTAATTAATAAATTCTCTAATTTGATTAAACCTCTTTGTCTGCCTCCATCAATCACATGATCAAACACTTCTTACGGTAAAGATCACCATCCTATAGTCTGAACTACGCACTGACTTCCCTCATGGCCGCCACCCTGATCCATTCTCTGCACATTGACTGAGCCTGACCGTACCCTCTGCAACCACCACCTCCCTGGGCAACCTGTGCCAACGCCTGACCACCCCAACAGCGAAAAAACAACGTTAATCTGTCATCCCAATCCCCACTGTCTCATTTGAAGGCCACTCCCTCTAGTAGTCCCTAGGCTTCTTTGCAGAAGCCATGTGACGGGAAGGCGGCTCGCCGCTCTCCTTTGCCCACGCGGCTGGCTTCCTTCCAGGCCCGATCCCACCCCCGGCAAGGAAGGAACGCACCCACCCACACGCCCGGGGCCGCTCCTCCCCGGGGCTCTGTCAGTCCCCCGCCGGGGGCCGGTCACTCCCTCACCGGGGCTCTGTCAGTCCCCCGCCGGGGCTCGGTCACTCCCTCGCCGGGGGTCACTCCCCCACCGCAGCCCGCTGCCCGCGCCCGCCCCGCCGCCGCCGCTCCCGCTCTGCCGCACCCGCGGCCCCTCAGCGGCCCCGGCCCCTCCGGGCCCCCGCCCCCCGCCCCGCGGCCCCCGCTCAATCCCCGCCGAGCCCCGCCCGTCCCGCGGCTCCCCATTGGTGGCAAAGCCCTAAAGCAAAGCCCTCCCTACCATTCAGCAAAGTAACTGATGTGAAACAATACCCCCTCCCCTGGGTGCCAAAGAGGGTATCAAGCCAGTGATACAGGAGCTGCGAGAACAAGGAGGAATAGTTCATACTCATTCTCCTTTCAATTCTCTGGTGTGGCCAGTACGAAAGCCTAATGGGAAGTGGAGGCTGACAATAGATTTTCGCAGGCTAAATGCCAACGCAGACCCTCTTACAGCAGCCGTCCCAAATCTGGCAGAAATCATAACATTGATTCAAGAAAAGGCTCATTCAATCATGGCACCTATAGATGTCCAAGACATGTTTTTTATGATACCTTTACAGCCAGAAGATATGGACCGTTCTGCTTTCACATGGGAAGGACAGCAATACACTTTCACTAGGCTTCCCCAAGGGTACAAACATTCCCCCCACCCTGGCTCATCACGCTTCAGCCCAAGAGTCAGAAAAAATACCCAAAGCTGACAATGTGGCTGTTTATCAATACATTGATGATATCCTTGTGGGAGATGAAATAGAAGGAGTGAGAGATACCAAACAGAAAATAATCTCCCACTTAGAAAGCCTTGATTT
>NW_027183789.1:0-64917 GCF_041296385.1 Aphelocoma coerulescens | reverse complement strand
CTTCTTGCCTGTACAGCCTGCACAGCGCCGGCAGAGCGCGGTGCTCTCTGCAGCCTTCTTCTCGCTTCCGAGTACCACCGCGCACCTTCCAGCCTTGCAGAGAGCGAAGATGCGGACAGACGTCCCGCACAGAAGAACGTGCCAGGACGAAAAGATGTTCCCCCTTTCCTCCTCGTCGTCGCCCGGATTGTGGTGCTGTGTTGAAAGTCTTGGCCAGCGAAAGGCGAATCCAGCAAGGGCTTCTCTCTTGACGCATTTGGCCGAGCGAGAGCTCCACGGACGCTTTGGACACTGTAAACCAGCAAGAAAATGATTGCACCTCGAGCTGAGGAAAATCCGTGCACAGAGCACTGTGGATGCGTGCAGTTATACACGCGCTGAAGAGCGGGACAGCTCAAAGCCATCGCTGGGCTTCAGTTCGCCATCCAGAGCACAGAAGGCGAAGAACGCAGCAGCCGGGCAGCGGGCAGGCATTCTAAGGGGCTCAGCGTGCCGGCTTCCAAAGTCCAGCAGAGAGCTGCTTCACAAGCGCATTCAGCTGATGAGAATGCTCCGGCAGCTTCCGAGAGTAAGGCGCAGCCCTTGCACTCCATCATCACACAACCTGGCCAGAAACAGTTGCTTGCACCCTGCCGTGTTGCAGAGTCCACGCAGCTTGAGCGCACCCAGAAGGACGCGTCGAGAAAGAAGGCGTTCTTCAAGGTGCCCCTTCTCGAAGCAGCCTGGAAACTGAGCACAACACACTGCGGCTAGGCAGCTTCCTTCGCCGATAGACGTGCCGTCCCACCCATTAGGCACTCTCGCAGCTCCGTTGCCCGCTTGCAGCAGCTGCTCCCAAAGAAAAAGGCTCCAGGAGCAACAGCCACTGCTGGGCTGAACCTTCCCCTTGCCTCACGTAGAGCAACGAGAAACTGTCCTCTGCACGCTGGCTTTCCCTTCTCCACCGCACCTACCACCGTGATCGCTGCGTCTCGAAGCATAAACCGAGCATCGTTGTTTCCAGGGGCTACTGGAAGAGAACTAGGCAGCAGCACAAGTAGCCGCAAGTCGAGCTTTCTGTTTCCGACTGCTAAAGTGAATCCGCGAACGAGCGAGTGGCAGGCACGCTTCCTCTTGCAGCCTGTGCGAGTCGCACGGCAGCCCGGTGGTGCTCTGCGCCTTCGTTCTTCTGCCCCTTCGTACCACGTCGCGCTTTCGTTTCGCTGCAGACGAACGGTCGTCTGCTTCTCGCCCAGAGAGCACGGTGCCGGCAGCGAAAGCCTCCAGGCTGCTGCTTCTGCCGAAACACGCCTGGGCTATGCACTTTCCCTCGCAGCGCTAGGTAGCGGCACCTTCCGTCTGCGTGGTAGCCTGAACCTTAAGGGAGAGCTTCTCGGCTGCGTCTCGCCCACAGAACACTTTTAGGTCAGCGAGCTTACCCAGAGCTTGCCCCCGATGCGTGGAAGCTTGTATTTGCACCACATTCCAGGGCTAGGCTTCTTGCCTGTACAGCCTGCACAGCGCCGGCAGAGCGCGGTGCTCTCTGCAGCCTTCTTCTCGCTTCCGAGTACCACCGCGCACCTTCCAGCCTTGCAGAGAGCGAAGATGCGGACAGACGTCCCGCACAGAAGAACGTGCCAGGACGAAAAGATGTTCCCCCTTTCCTCCTCGTCGTCGCCCGGATTGTGGTGCTGTGTTGAAAGTCTTGGCCAGCGAAAGGCGAATCCAGCAAGGGCTTCTCTCTTGACGCATTTGGCCGAGCGAGAGCTCCACGGACGCTTTGGACACTGTAAACCAGCAAGAAAATGATTGCACCTCGAGCTGAGGAAAATCCGTGCACAGAGCACTGTGGATGCGTGCAGTTATACACGCGCTGAAGAGCGGGACAGCTCAAAGCCATCGCTGGGCTTCAGTTCGCCATCCAGAGCACAGAAGGCGAAGAACGCAGCAGCCGGGCAGCGGGCAGGCATTCTAAGGGGCTCAGCGTGCCGGCTTCCAAAGTCCAGCAGAGAGCTGCTTCACAAGCGCATTCAGCTGATGAGAATGCTCCGGCAGCTTCCGAGAGTAAGGCGCAGCCCTTGCACTCCATCATCACACAACCTGGCCAGAAACAGTTGCTTGCACCCTGCCGTGTTGCAGAGTCCACGCAGCTTGAGCGCACCCAGAAGGACGCGTCGAGAAAGAAGGCGTTCTTCAAGGTGCCCCTTCTCGAAGCAGCCTGGAAACTGAGCACAACACACTGCGGCTAGGCAGCTTCCTTCGCCGATAGACGTGCCGTCCCACCCATTAGGCACTCTCGCAGCTCCGTTGCCCGCTTGCAGCAGCTGCTCCCAAAGAAAAAGGCTCCAGGAGCAACAGCCACTGCTGGGCTGAACCTTCCCCTTGCCTCACGTAGAGCAACGAGAAACTGTCCTCTGCACGCTGGCTTTCCCTTCTCCACCGCACCTACCACCGTGATCGCTGCGTCTCGAAGCATAAACCGAGCATCGTTGTTTCCAGGGGCTACTGGAAGAGAACTAGGCAGCAGCACAAGTAGCCGCAAGTCGAGCTTTCTGTTTCCGACTGCTAAAGTGAATCCGCGAACGAGCGAGTGGCAGGCACGCTTCCTCTTGCAGCCTGTGCGAGTCGCACGGCAGCCCGGTGCTGCTCTGCGCCTTCGTTCTTCTGCCCCTTCGTACCACGTCGCGCTTTCGTTTCGCTGCAGACGAACGGTCGTCTGCTTCTCGCCCAGAGAGCACGGTGCCGGCAGCGAAAGCCTCCAGGCTGCTGCTTCTGCCGAAACACGCCTGGGCTATGCACTTTCCCTCGCAGCGCTAGGTAGCGGCACCTTCCGTCTGCGTGGTAGCCTGAACCTTAAGGGAGAGCTTCTCGGCTGCGTCTCGCCCACAGAACACTTTTAGGTCAGCGAGCTTACCCAGAGCTTGCCCCCGATGCGTGGAAGCTTGTATTTGCACCACATTCCAGGGCTAGGCTTCTTGCCTGTACAGCCTGCACAGCGCCGGCAGAGCGCGGTGCTCTCTGCAGCCTTCTTCTCGCTTCCGAGTACCACCGCGCACCTTCCAGCCTTGCAGAGAGCGAAGATGCGGACAGACGTCCCGCACAGAAGAACGTGCCAGGACGAAAAGATGTTCCCCCTTTCCTCCTCGTCGTCGCCCGGATTGTGGTGCTGTGTTGAAAGTCTTGGCCAGCGAAAGGCGAATCCAGCAAGGGCTTCTCTCTTGACGCATTTGGCCGAGCGAGAGCTCCACGGACGCTTTGGACACTGTAAACCAGCAAGAAAATGATTGCACCTCGAGCTGAGGAAAATCCGTGCACAGAGCACTGTGGATGCGTGCAGTTATACACGCGCTGAAGAGCGGGACAGCTCAAAGCCATCGCTGGGCTTCAGTTCGCCATCCAGAGCACAGAAGGCGAAGAACGCAGCAGCCGGGCAGCGGGCAGGCATTCTAAGGGGCTCAGCGTGCCGGCTTCCAAAGTCCAGCAGAGAGCTGCTTCACAAGCGCATTCAGCTGATGAGAATGCTCCGGCAGCTTCCGAGAGTAAGGCGCAGCCCTTGCACTCCATCATCACACAACCTGGCCAGAAACAGTTGCTTGCACCCTGCCGTGTTGCAGAGTCCACGCAGCTTGAGCGCACCCAGAAGGACGCGTCGAGAAAGAAGGCGTTCTTCAAGGTGCCCCTTCTCGAAGCAGCCTGGAAACTGAGCACAACACACTGCGGCTAGGCAGCTTCCTTCGCCGATAGACGTGCCGTCCCACCCATTAGGCACTCTCGCAGCTCCGTTGCCCGCTTGCAGCAGCTGCTCCCAAAGAAAAAGGCTCCAGGAGCAACAGCCACTGCTGGGCTGAACCTTCCCCTTGCCTCACGTAGAGCAACGAGAAACTGTCCTCTGCACGCTGGCTTTCCCTTCTCCACCGCACCTACCACCGTGATCGCTGCGTCTCGAAGCATAAACCGAGCATCGTTGTTTCCAGGGGCTACTGGAAGAGAACTAGGCAGCAGCACAAGTAGCCGCAAGTCGAGCTTTCTGTTTCCGACTGCTAAAGTGAATCCGCGAACGAGCGAGTGGCAGGCACGCTTCCTCTTGCAGCCTGTGCGAGTCGCACGGCAGCCCGGTGGTGCTCTGCGCCTTCGTTCTTCTGCCCCTTCGTACCACGTCGCGCTTTCGTTTCGCTGCAGACGAACGGTCGTCTGCTTCTCGCCCAGAGAGCACGGTGCCGGCAGCGAAAGCCTCCAGGCTGCTGCTTCTGCCGAAACACGCCTGGGCTATGCACTTTCCCTCGCAGCGCTAGGTAGCGGCACCTTCCGTCTGCGTGGTAGCCTGAACCTTAAGGGAGAGCTTCTCGGCTGCGTCTCGCCCACAGAACACTTTTAGGTCAGCGAGCTTACCCAGAGCTTGCCCCCGATGCGTGGAAGCTTGTATTTGCACCACATTCCAGGGCTAGGCTTCTTGCCTGTACAGCCTGCACAGCGCCGGCAGAGCGCGGTGCTCTCTGCAGCCTTCTTCTCGCTTCCGAGTACCACCGCGCACCTTCCAGCCTTGCAGAGAGCGAAGATGCGGACAGACGTCCCGCACAGAAGAACGTGCCAGGACGAAAAGATGTTCCCCCTTTCCTCCTCGTCGTCGCCCGGATTGTGGTGCTGTGTTGAAAGTCTTGGCCAGCGAAAGGCGAATCCAGCAAGGGCTTCTCTCTTGACGCATTTGGCCGAGCGAGAGCTCCACGGACGCTTTGGACACTGTAAACCAGCAAGAAAATGATTGCACCTCGAGCTGAGGAAAATCCGTGCACAGAGCACTGTGGATGCGTGCAGTTATACACGCGCTGAAGAGCGGGACAGCTCAAAGCCATCGCTGGGCTTCAGTTCGCCATCCAGAGCACAGAAGGCGAAGAACGCAGCAGCCGGGCAGCGGGCAGGCATTCTAAGGGGCTCAGCGTGCCGGCTTCCAAAGTCCAGCAGAGAGCTGCTTCACAAGCGCATTCAGCTGATGAGAATGCTCCGGCAGCTTCCGAGAGTAAGGCGCAGCCCTTGCACTCCATCATCACACAACCTGGCCAGAAACAGTTGCTTGCACCCTGCCGTGTTGCAGAGTCCACGCAGCTTGAGCGCACCCAGAAGGACGCGTCGAGAAAGAAGGCGTTCTTCAAGGTGCCCCTTCTCGAAGCAGCCTGGAAACTGAGCACAACACACTGCGGCTAGGCAGCTTCCTTCGCCGATAGACGTGCCGTCCCACCCATTAGGCACTCTCGCAGCTCCGTTGCCCGCTTGCAGCAGCTGCTCCCAAAGAAAAAGGCTCCAGGAGCAACAGCCACTGCTGGGCTGAACCTTCCCCTTGCCTCACGTAGAGCAACGAGAAACTGTCCTCTGCACGCTGGCTTTCCCTTCTCCACCGCACCTACCACCGTGATCGCTGCGTCTCGAAGCATAAACCGAGCATCGTTGTTTCCAGGGGCTACTGGAAGAGAACTAGGCAGCAGCACAAGTAGCCGCAAGTCGAGCTTTCTGTTTCCGACTGCTAAAGTGAATCCGCGAACGAGCGAGTGGCAGGCACGCTTCCTCTTGCAGCCTGTGCGAGTCGCACGGCAGCCCGGTGGTGCTCTGCGCCTTCGTTCTTCTGCCCCTTCGTACCACGTCGCGCTTTCGTTTCGCTGCAGACGAACGGTCGTCTGCTTCTCGCCCAGAGAGCACGGTGCCGGCAGCGAAAGCCTCCAGGCTGCTGCTTCTGCCGAAACACGCCTGGGCTATGCACTTTCCCTCGCAGCGCTAGGTAGCGGCACCTTCCGTCTGCGTGGTAGCCTGAACCTTAAGGGAGAGCTTCTCGGCTGCGTCTCGCCCACAGAACACTTTTAGGTCAGCGAGCTTACCCAGAGCTTGCCCCCGATGCGTGGAAGCTTGTATTTGCACCACATTCCAGGGCTAGGCTTCTTGCCTGTACAGCCTGCACAGCGCCGGCAGAGCGCGGTGCTCTCTGCAGCCTTCTTCTCGCTTCCGAGTACCACCGCGCACCTTCCAGCCTTGCAGAGAGCGAAGATGCGGACAGACGTCCCGCACAGAAGAACGTGCCAGGACGAAAAGATGTTCCCCCTTTCCTCCTCGTCGTCGCCCGGATTGTGGTGCTGTGTTGAAAGTCTTGGCCAGCGAAAGGCGAATCCAGCAAGGGCTTCTCTCTTGACGCATTTGGCCGAGCGAGAGCTCCACGGACGCTTTGGACACTGTAAACCAGCAAGAAAATGATTGCACCTCGAGCTGAGGAAAATCCGTGCACAGAGCACTGTGGATGCGTGCAGTTATACACGCGCTGAAGAGCGGGACAGCTCAAAGCCATCGCTGGGCTTCAGTTCGCCATCCAGAGCACAGAAGGCGAAGAACGCAGCAGCCGGGCAGCGGGCAGGCATTCTAAGGGGCTCAGCGTGCCGGCTTCCAAAGTCCAGCAGAGAGCTGCTTCACAAGCGCATTCAGCTGATGAGAATGCTCCGGCAGCTTCCGAGAGTAAGGCGCAGCCCTTGCACTCCATCATCACACAACCTGGCCAGAAACAGTTGCTTGCACCCTGCCGTGTTGCAGAGTCCACGCAGCTTGAGCGCACCCAGAAGGACGCGTCGAGAAAGAAGGCGTTCTTCAAGGTGCCCCTTCTCGAAGCAGCCTGGAAACTGAGCACAACACACTGCGGCTAGGCAGCTTCCTTCGCCGATAGACGTGCCGTCCCACCCATTAGGCACTCTCGCAGCTCCGTTGCCCGCTTGCAGCAGCTGCTCCCAAAGAAAAAGGCTCCAGGAGCAACAGCCACTGCTGGGCTGAACCTTCCCCTTGCCTCACGTAGAGCAACGAGAAACTGTCCTCTGCACGCTGGCTTTCCCTTCTCCACCGCACCTACCACCGTGATCGCTGCGTCTCGAAGCATAAACCGAGCATCGTTGTTTCCAGGGGCTACTGGAAGAGAACTAGGCAGCAGCACAAGTAGCCGCAAGTCGAGCTTTCTGTTTCCGACTGCTAAAGTGAATCCGCGAACGAGCGAGTGGCAGGCACGCTTCCTCTTGCAGCCTGTGCGAGTCGCACGGCAGCCCGGTGGTGCTCTGCGCCTTCGTTCTTCTGCCCCTTCGTACCACGTCGCGCTTTCGTTTCGCTGCAGACGAACGGTCGTCTGCTTCTCGCCCAGAGAGCACGGTGCCGGCAGCGAAAGCCTCCAGGCTGCTGCTTCTGCCGAAACACGCCTGGGCTATGCACTTTCCCTCGCAGCGCTAGGTAGCGGCACCTTCCGTCTGCGTGGTAGCCTGAACCTTAAGGGAGAGCTTCTCGGCTGCGTCTCGCCCACAGAACACTTTTAGGTCAGCGAGCTTACCCAGAGCTTGCCCCCGATGCGTGGAAGCTTGTATTTGCACCACATTCCAGGGCTAGGCTTCTTGCCTGTACAGCCTGCACAGCGCCGGCAGAGCGCGGTGCTCTCTGCAGCCTTCTTCTCGCTTCCGAGTACCACCGCGCACCTTCCAGCCTTGCAGAGAGCGAAGATGCGGACAGACGTCCCGCACAGAAGAACGTGCCAGGACGAAAAGATGTTCCCCCTTTCCTCCTCGTCGTCGCCCGGATTGTGGTGCTGTGTTGAAAGTCTTGGCCAGCGAAAGGCGAATCCAGCAAGGGCTTCTCTCTTGACGCATTTGGCCGAGCGAGAGCTCCACGGACGCTTTGGACACTGTAAACCAGCAAGAAAATGATTGCACCTCGAGCTGAGGAAAATCCGTGCACAGAGCACTGTGGATGCGTGCAGTTATACACGCGCTGAAGAGCGGGACAGCTCAAAGCCATCGCTGGGCTTCAGTTCGCCATCCAGAGCACAGAAGGCGAAGAACGCAGCAGCCGGGCAGCGGGCAGGCATTCTAAGGGGCTCAGCGTGCCGGCTTCCAAAGTCCAGCAGAGAGCTGCTTCTTCACAAGCGCATTCAGCTGATGAGAATGCTCCGGCAGCTTCCGAGAGTAAGGCGCAGCCCTTGCACTCCATCATCACACAACCTGGCCAGAAACAGTTGCTTGCACCCTGCCGTGTTGCAGAGTCCACGCAGCTTGAGCGCACCCAGAAGGACGCGTCGAGAAAGAAGGCGTTCTTCAAGGTGCCCCTTCTCGAAGCAGCCTGGAAACTGAGCACAACACACTGCGGCTAGGCAGCTTCCTTCGCCGATAGACGTGCCGTCCCACCCATTAGGCACTCTCGCAGCTCCGTTGCCCGCTTGCAGCAGCTGCTCCCAAAGAAAAAGGCTCCAGGAGCAACAGCCACTGCTGGGCTGAACCTTCCCCTTGCCTCACGTAGAGCAACGAGAAACTGTCCTCTGCACGCTGGCTTTCCCTTCTCCACCGCACCTACCACCGTGATCGCTGCGTCTCGAAGCATAAACCGAGCATCGTTGTTTCCAGGGGCTACTGGAAGAGAACTAGGCAGCAGCACAAGTAGCCGCAAGTCGAGCTTTCTGTTTCCGACTGCTAAAGTGAATCCGCGAACGAGCGAGTGGCAGGCACGCTTCCTCTTGCAGCCTGTGCGAGTCGCACGGCAGCCCGGTGGTGCTCTGCGCCTTCGTTCTTCTGCCCCTTCGTACCACGTCGCGCTTTCGTTTCGCTGCAGACGAACGGTCGTCTGCTTCTCGCCCAGAGAGCACGGTGCCGGCAGCGAAAGCCTCCAGGCTGCTGCTTCTGCCGAAACACGCCTGGGCTATGCACTTTCCCTCGCAGCGCTAGGTAGCGGCACCTTCCGTCTGCGTGGTAGCCTGAACCTTAAGGGAGAGCTTCTCGGCTGCGTCTCGCCCACAGAACACTTTTAGGTCAGCGAGCTTACCCAGAGCTTGCCCCCGATGCGTGGAAGCTTGTATTTGCACCACATTCCAGGGCTAGGCTTCTTGCCTGTACAGCCTGCACAGCGCCGGCAGAGCGCGGTGCTCTCTGCAGCCTTCTTCTCGCTTCCGAGTACCACCGCGCACCTTCCAGCCTTGCAGAGAGCGAAGATGCGGACGGACGTCCCGCACAGAAGAACGTGCCAGGACGAAAAGATGTTCCCCCTTTCCTCCTCGTCGTCGCCCGGATTGTGGTGCTGTGTTGAAAGTCTTGGCCAGCGAAAGGCGAATCCAGCAAGGGCTTCTCTCTTGACGCATTTGGCCGAGCGAGAGCTCCACGGACGCTTTGGACACTGTAAACCAGCAAGAAAATGATTGCACCTCGAGCTGAGGAAAATCCGTGCACAGAGCACTGTGGATGCGTGCAGTTATACACGCGCTGAAGAGCGGGACAGCTCAAAGCCATCGCTGGGCTTCAGTTCGCCATCCAGAGCACAGAAGGCGAAGAACGCAGCAGCCGGGCAGCGGGCAGGCATTCTAAGGGGCTCAGCGTGCCGGCTTCCAAAGTCCAGCAGAGAGCTGCTTCACAAGCGCATTCAGCTGATGAGAATGCTCCGGCAGCTTCCGAGAGTAAGGCGCAGCCCTTGCACTCCATCATCACACAACCTGGCCAGAAACAGTTGCTTGCACCCTGCCGTGTTGCAGAGTCCACGCAGCTTGAGCGCACCCAGAAGGACGCGTCGAGAAAGAAGGCGTTCTTCAAGGTGCCCCTTCTCGAAGCAGCCTGGAAACTGAGCACAACACACTGCGGCTAGGCAGCTTCCTTCGCCGATAGACGTGCCGTCCCACCCATTAGGCACTCTCGCAGCTCCGTTGCCCGCTTGCAGCAGCTGCTCCCAAAGAAAAAGGCTCCAGGAGCAACAGCCACTGCTGGGCTGAACCTTCCCCTTGCCTCACGTAGAGCAACGAGAAACTGTCCTCTGCACGCTGGCTTTCCCTTCTCCACCGCACCTACCACCGTGATCGCTGCGTCTCGAAGCATAAACCGAGCATCGTTGTTTCCAGGGGCTACTGGAAGAGAACTAGGCAGCAGCACAAGTAGCCGCAAGTCGAGCTTTCTGTTTCCGACTGCTAAAGTGAATCCGCGAACGAGCGAGTGGCAGGCACGCTTCCTCTTGCAGCCTGTGCGAGTCGCACGGCAGCCCGGTGGTGCTCTGCGCCTTCGTTCTTCTGCCCCTTCGTACCACGTCGCGCTTTCGTTTCGCTGCAGACGAACGGTCGTCTGCTTCTCGCCCAGAGAGCACGGTGCCGGCAGCGAAAGCCTCCAGGCTGCTGCTTCTGCCGAAACACGCCTGGGCTATGCACTTTCCCTCGCAGCGCTAGGTAGCGGCACCTTCCGTCTGCGTGGTAGCCTGAACCTTAAGGGAGAGCTTCTCGGCTGCGTCTCGCCCACAGAACACTTTTAGGTCAGCGAGCTTACCCAGAGCTTGCCCCCGATGCGTGGAAGCTTGTATTTGCACCACATTCCAGGGCTAGGCTTCTTGCCTGTACAGCCTGCACAGCGCCGGCAGAGCGCGGTGCTCTCTGCAGCCTTCTTCTCGCTTCCGAGTACCACCGCGCACCTTCCAGCCTTGCAGAGAGCGAAGATGCGGACAGACGTCCCGCACAGAAGAACGTGCCAGGACGAAAAGATGTTCCCCCTTTCCTCCTCGTCGTCGCCCGGATTGTGGTGCTGTGTTGAAAGTCTTGGCCAGCGAAAGGCGAATCCAGCAAGGGCTTCTCTCTTGACGCATTTGGCCGAGCGAGAGCTCCACGGACGCTTTGGACACTGTAAACCAGCAAGAAAATGATTGCACCTCGAGCTGAGGAAAATCCGTGCACAGAGCACTGTGGATGCGTGCAGTTATACACGCGCTGAAGAGCGGGACAGCTCAAAGCCATCGCTGGGCTTCAGTTCGCCATCCAGAGCACAGAAGGCGAAGAACGCAGCAGCCGGGCAGCGGGCAGGCATTCTAAGGGGCTCAGCGTGCCGGCTTCCAAAGTCCAGCAGAGAGCTGCTTCTTCACAAGCGCATTCAGCTGATGAGAATGCTCCGGCAGCTTCCGAGAGTAAGGCGCAGCCCTTGCACTCCATCATCACACAACCTGGCCAGAAACAGTTGCTTGCACCCTGCCGTGTTGCAGAGTCCACGCAGCTTGAGCGCACCCAGAAGGACGCGTCGAGAAAGAAGGCGTTCTTCAAGGTGCCCCTTCTCGAAGCAGCCTGGAAACTGAGCACAACACACTGCGGCTAGGCAGCTTCCTTCGCCGATAGACGTGCCGTCCCACCCATTAGGCACTCTCGCAGCTCCGTTGCCCGCTTGCAGCAGCTGCTCCCAAAGAAAAAGGCTCCAGGAGCAACAGCCACTGCTGGGCTGAACCTTCCCCTTGCCTCACGTAGAGCAACGAGAAACTGTCCTCTGCACGCTGGCTTTCCCTTCTCCACCGCACCTACCACCGTGATCGCTGCGTCTCGAAGCATAAACCGAGCATCGTTGTTTCCAGGGGCTACTGGAAGAGAACTAGGCAGCAGCACAAGTAGCCGCAAGTCGAGCTTTCTGTTTCCGACTGCTAAAGTGAATCCGCGAACGAGCGAGTGGCAGGCACGCTTCCTCTTGCAGCCTGTGCGAGTCGCACGGCAGCCCGGTGGTGCTCTGCGCCTTCGTTCTTCTGCCCCTTCGTACCACGTCGCGCTTTCGTTTCGCTGCAGACGAACGGTCGTCTGCTTCTCGCCCAGAGAGCACGGTGCCGGCAGCGAAAGCCTCCAGGCTGCTGCTTCTGCCGAAACACGCCTGGGCTATGCACTTTCCCTCGCAGCGCTAGGTAGCGGCACCTTCCGTCTGCGTGGTAGCCTGAACCTTAAGGGAGAGCTTCTCGGCTGCGTCTCGCCCACAGAACACTTTTAGGTCAGCGAGCTTACCCAGAGCTTGCCCCCGATGCGTGGAAGCTTGTATTTGCACCACATTCCAGGGCTAGGCTTCTTGCCTGTACAGCCTGCACAGCGCCGGCAGAGCGCGGTGCTCTCTGCAGCCTTCTTCTCGCTTCCGAGTACCACCGCGCACCTTCCAGCCTTGCAGAGAGCGAAGATGCGGACGGACGTCCCGCACAGAAGAACGTGCCAGGACGAAAAGATGTTCCCCCTTTCCTCCTCGTCGTCGCCCGGATTGTGGTGCTGTGTTGAAAGTCTTGGCCAGCGAAAGGCGAATCCAGCAAGGGCTTCTCTCTTGACGCATTTGGCCGAGCGAGAGCTCCACGGACGCTTTGGACACTGTAAACCAGCAAGAAAATGATTGCACCTCGAGCTGAGGAAAATCCGTGCACAGAGCACTGTGGATGCGTGCAGTTATACACGCGCTGAAGAGCGGGACAGCTCAAAGCCATCGCTGGGCTTCAGTTCGCCATCCAGAGCACAGAAGGCGAAGAACGCAGCAGCCGGGCAGCGGGCAGGCATTCTAAGGGGCTCAGCGTGCCGGCTTCCAAAGTCCAGCAGAGAGCTGCTTCTTCACAAGCGCATTCAGCTGATGAGAATGCTCCGGCAGCTTCCGAGAGTAAGGCGCAGCCCTTGCACTCCATCATCACACAACCTGGCCAGAAACAGTTGCTTGCACCCTGCCGTGTTGCAGAGTCCACGCAGCTTGAGCGCACCCAGAAGGACGCGTCGAGAAAGAAGGCGTTCTTCAAGGTGCCCCTTCTCGAAGCAGCCTGGAAACTGAGCACAACACACTGCGGCTAGGCAGCTTCCTTCGCCGATAGACGTGCCGTCCCACCCATTAGGCACTCTCGCAGCTCCGTTGCCCGCTTGCAGCAGCTGCTCCCAAAGAAAAAGGCTCCAGGAGCAACAGCCACTGCTGGGCTGAACCTTCCCCTTGCCTCACGTAGAGCAACGAGAAACTGTCCTCTGCACGCTGGCTTTCCCTTCTCCACCGCACCTACCACCGTGATCGCTGCGTCTCGAAGCATAAACCGAGCATCGTTGTTTCCAGGGGCTACTGGAAGAGAACTAGGCAGCAGCACAAGTAGCCGCAAGTCGAGCTTTCTGTTTCCGACTGCTAAAGTGAATCCGCGAACGAGCGAGTGGCAGGCACGCTTCCTCTTGCAGCCTGTGCGAGTCGCACGGCAGCCCGGTGGTGCTCTGCGCCTTCGTTCTTCTGCCCCTTCGTACCACGTCGCGCTTTCGTTTCGCTGCAGACGAACGGTCGTCTGCTTCTCGCCCAGAGAGCACGGTGCCGGCAGCGAAAGCCTCCAGGCTGCTGCTTCTGCCGAAACACGCCTGGGCTATGCACTTTCCCTCGCAGCGCTAGGTAGCGGCACCTTCCGTCTGCGTGGTAGCCTGAACCTTAAGGGAGAGCTTCTCGGCTGCGTCTCGCCCACAGAACACTTTTAGGTCAGCGAGCTTACCCAGAGCTTGCCCCCGATGCGTGGAAGCTTGTATTTGCACCACATTCCAGGGCTAGGCTTCTTGCCTGTACAGCCTGCACAGCGCCGGCAGAGCGCGGTGCTCTCTGCAGCCTTCTTCTCGCTTCCGAGTACCACCGCGCACCTTCCAGCCTTGCAGAGAGCGAAGATGCGGACGGACGTCCCGCACAGAAGAACGTGCCAGGACGAAAAGATGTTCCCCCTTTCCTCCTCGTCGTCGCCCGGATTGTGGTGCTGTGTTGAAAGTCTTGGCCAGCGAAAGGCGAATCCAGCAAGGGCTTCTCTCTTGACGCATTTGGCCGAGCGAGAGCTCCACGGACGCTTTGGACACTGTAAACCAGCAAGAAAATGATTGCACCTCGAGCTGAGGAAAATCCGTGCACAGAGCACTGTGGATGCGTGCAGTTATACACGCGCTGAAGAGCGGGACAGCTCAAAGCCATCGCTGGGCTTCAGTTCGCCATCCAGAGCACAGAAGGCGAAGAACGCAGCAGCCGGGCAGCGGGCAGGCATTCTAAGGGGCTCAGCGTGCCGGCTTCCAAAGTCCAGCAGAGAGCTGCTTCTTCACAAGCGCATTCAGCTGATGAGAATGCTCCGGCAGCTTCCGAGAGTAAGGCGCAGCCCTTGCACTCCATCATCACACAACCTGGCCAGAAACAGTTGCTTGCACCCTGCCGTGTTGCAGAGTCCACGCAGCTTGAGCGCACCCAGAAGGACGCGTCGAGAAAGAAGGCGTTCTTCAAGGTGCCCCTTCTCGAAGCAGCCTGGAAACTGAGCACAACACACTGCGGCTAGGCAGCTTCCTTCGCCGATAGACGTGCCGTCCCACCCATTAGGCACTCTCGCAGCTCCGTTGCCCGCTTGCAGCAGCTGCTCCCAAAGAAAAAGGCTCCAGGAGCAACAGCCACTGCTGGGCTGAACCTTCCCCTTGCCTCACGTAGAGCAACGAGAAACTGTCCTCTGCACGCTGGCTTTCCCTTCTCCACCGCACCTACCACCGTGATCGCTGCGTCTCGAAGCATAAACCGAGCATCGTTGTTTCCAGGGGCTACTGGAAGAGAACTAGGCAGCAGCACAAGTAGCCGCAAGTCGAGCTTTCTGTTTCCGACTGCTAAAGTGAATCCGCGAACGAGCGAGTGGCAGGCACGCTTCCTCTTGCAGCCTGTGCGAGTCGCACGGCAGCCCGGTGGTGCTCTGCGCCTTCGTTCTTCTGCCCCTTCGTACCACGTCGCGCTTTCGTTTCGCTGCAGACGAACGGTCGTCTGCTTCTCGCCCAGAGAGCACGGTGCCGGCAGCGAAAGCCTCCAGGCTGCTGCTTCTGCCGAAACACGCCTGGGCTATGCACTTTCCCTCGCAGCGCTAGGTAGCGGCACCTTCCGTCTGCGTGGTAGCCTGAACCTTAAGGGAGAGCTTCTCGGCTGCGTCTCGCCCACAGAACACTTTTAGGTCAGCGAGCTTACCCAGAGCTTGCCCCCGATGCGTGGAAGCTTGTATTTGCACCACATTCCAGGGCTAGGCTTCTTGCCTGTACAGCCTGCACAGCGCCGGCAGAGCGCGGTGCTCTCTGCAGCCTTCTTCTCGCTTCCGAGTACCACCGCGCACCTTCCAGCCTTGCAGAGAGCGAAGATGCGGACAGACGTCCCGCACAGAAGAACGTGCCAGGACGAAAAGATGTTCCCCCTTTCCTCCTCGTCGTCGCCCGGATTGTGGTGCTGTGTTGAAAGTCTTGGCCAGCGAAAGGCGAATCCAGCAAGGGCTTCTCTCTTGACGCATTTGGCCGAGCGAGAGCTCCACGGACGCTTTGGACACTGTAAACCAGCAAGAAAATGATTGCACCTCGAGCTGAGGAAAATCCGTGCACAGAGCACTGTGGATGCGTGCAGTTATACACGCGCTGAAGAGCGGGACAGCTCAAAGCCATCGCTGGGCTTCAGTTCGCCATCCAGAGCACAGAAGGCGAAGAACGCAGCAGCCGGGCAGCGGGCAGGCATTCTAAGGGGCTCAGCGTGCCGGCTTCCAAAGTCCAGCAGAGAGCTGCTTCTTCACAAGCGCATTCAGCTGATGAGAATGCTCCGGCAGCTTCCGAGAGTAAGGCGCAGCCCTTGCACTCCATCATCACACAACCTGGCCAGAAACAGTTGCTTGCACCCTGCCGTGTTGCAGAGTCCACGCAGCTTGAGCGCACCCAGAAGGACGCGTCGAGAAAGAAGGCGTTCTTCAAGGTGCCCCTTCTCGAAGCAGCCTGGAAACTGAGCACAACACACTGCGGCTAGGCAGCTTCCTTCGCCGATAGACGTGCCGTCCCACCCATTAGGCACTCTCGCAGCTCCGTTGCCCGCTTGCAGCAGCTGCTCCCAAAGAAAAAGGCTCCAGGAGCAACAGCCACTGCTGGGCTGAACCTTCCCCTTGCCTCACGTAGAGCAACGAGAAACTGTCCTCTGCACGCTGGCTTTCCCTTCTCCACCGCACCTACCACCGTGATCGCTGCGTCTCGAAGCATAAACCGAGCATCGTTGTTTCCAGGGGCTACTGGAAGAGAACTAGGCAGCAGCACAAGTAGCCGCAAGTCGAGCTTTCTGTTTCCGACTGCTAAAGTGAATCCGCGAACGAGCGAGTGGCAGGCACGCTTCCTCTTGCAGCCTGTGCGAGTCGCACGGCAGCCCGGTGGTGCTCTGCGCCTTCGTTCTTCTGCCCCTTCGTACCACGTCGCGCTTTCGTTTCGCTGCAGACGAACGGTCGTCTGCTTCTCGCCCAGAGAGCACGGTGCCGGCAGCGAAAGCCTCCAGGCTGCTGCTTCTGCCGAAACACGCCTGGGCTATGCACTTTCCCTCGCAGCGCTAGGTAGCGGCACCTTCCGTCTGCGTGGTAGCCTGAACCTTAAGGGAGAGCTTCTCGGCTGCGTCTCGCCCACAGAACACTTTTAGGTCAGCGAGCTTACCCAGAGCTTGCCCCCGATGCGTGGAAGCTTGTATTTGCACCACATTCCAGGGCTAGGCTTCTTGCCTGTACAGCCTGCACAGCGCCGGCAGAGCGCGGTGCTCTCTGCAGCCTTCTTCTCGCTTCCGAGTACCACCGCGCACCTTCCAGCCTTGCAGAGAGCGAAGATGCGGACAGACGTCCCGCACAGAAGAACGTGCCAGGACGAAAAGATGTTCCCCCTTTCCTCCTCGTCGTCGCCCGGATTGTGGTGCTGTGTTGAAAGTCTTGGGCCAGCGAAAGGCGAATCCAGCAAGGGCTTCTCTCTTGACGCATTTGGCCGAGCGAGAGCTCCACGGACGCTTTGGACACTGTAAACCAGCAAGAAAATGATTGCACCTCGAGCTGAGGAAAATCCGTGCACAGAGCACTGTGGATGCGTGCAGTTATACACGCGCTGAAGAGCGGGACAGCTCAAAGCCATCGCTGGGCTTCAGTTCGCCATCCAGAGCACAGAAGGCGAAGAACGCAGCAGCCGGGCAGCGGGCAGGGCATTCTAAGGGGCTCAGCGTGCCGGCTTCCAAAGTCCAGCAGAGAGCTGCTTCTTCACAAGCGCATTCAGCTGATGAGAATGCTCCGGCAGCTTCCGAGAGTAAGGCGCAGCCCTTGCACTCCATCATCACACAACCTGGCCCAGAAACAGTTGCTTGCACCCTGCGTGTTGCAGAGTCCACGCAGCTTGAGCGCACCCAGAAGGACGCGTCGAGAAAGAAGGCGTTCTTCAAGGTGCCCCTTCTCGAAGCAGCCTGGAAACTGAGCACAACACACTGCGGCTAGGCAGCTTCCTTCGCCGATAGACGTGCCGTCCCACCCATTAGGCACTCTCGCAGCTCCGTTGCCCGCTTGCAGCAGCTGCTCCCAAAGAAAAAGGCTCCAGGAGCAACAGCCACTGCTGGGCTGAACCTTCCCCTTGCCTCACGTAGAGCAACGAGAAACTGTCCTCTGCACGCTGGCTTTCCCTTCTCCACCGCACCTACCACCGTGATCGCTGCGTCTCGAAGCATAAACGAGCATCGTTGTTTCCAGGGGCTACTGAAGAGAACTAGGCAGCAGCACAAGTAGCCGCAAGTCGAGCTTCTGTTTCCGACTGCTAAAGTGAATCCGCGAACGAGCGAGTGGCAGGCACGCTTCCTCTTGCAGCCTGTGCGAGTCGCACGCAGCCCGGTGGTGCTCTGCGCCTTCGTTCTTCTGCCCCTTCGTACCACGTCGCGCTTTCGTTTCGCTGCAGACGAACGGTCGTCTGCTTCTCGCCCAGAGAGCACGGTGCCGGCAGCGAAAGCCTCCAGGCTGCTGCTTCTGCGAAACACGCCTGGGCTATGCACTTTCCCTCGCAGCGCTAGGTAGCGGCACCTTCCGTCTGCGTGGTAGCCTGAACCTTAAGGGAGAGCTTCTCGGCTGCGTCTCGCCCACAGAACACTTTTAGGTCAGCGAGCTTACCCAGAGCTTGCCCCCGATGCGTGGAAGCTTGTATTTGCACCACATTCCAGGGCTAGGCTTCTTGCCTGTACAGCCTGCACAGCGCCGGCAGAGGCGCGGTGCTCTCTGCAGCCTTCTTCTCGCTTCCGAGTACCACCGCGCACCTTCCAGCCTTGCAGAGAGCGAAGATGCGGACAGACGTCCCGCACAGAAGAACGTGCCAGGACGAAAAGATGTTCCCCCTTTCCTCCTCGTCGTCGCCCGGATTGTGGTGCTGTGTTGAAAGTCTTGGCCAGCGAAAGGCGAATCCAGCAAGGGCTTCTCTCATGACGCATTTGGCCGAGCGAGAGCTCCACGGACGCTTTGGACACTGTAAACCAGCAAGAAAATGATTGCACCTCGAGCTGAGGAAAATCCGTGCACAGAGCACTGTGGATGCGTGCAGTTATACACGCGCTGAAGAGCGGGACAGCTCAAAGCCATCGCTGGGCTTCAGTTCGCCATCCAGAGCACAGAAGGCGAAGAACGCAGCAGCCGGGCAGCGGGCAGGGGCATTCTAAGGGGCTCAGCGTGCCGGCTTCCAAAGTCCAGCAGAGAGCTGCTTCTTCACAAGCGCATTCAGCTGATGAGAATGCTCCGGCAGCTTCCGAGAGTAAGGCGCAGCCCTTGCACTCATCATCACACAACCTGGCCAGAAACAGTTGCTTGCACCCTGCCGTGTTGCAGAGTCCACGCAGCTTGAGCGCACCCAGAAGGACGCGTCGAGAAAGAAGGCGTTCTTCAAGGTGCCCCTTCTCGAAGCAGCCTGGAAACTGAGCACAACACACTGCGGCTAGGCAGCTTCCTTCGCCGATAGACGTGCCGTCCCACCCATTAGGCACTCTCGCAGCTCCGTTGCCCGCTTGCAGCAGCTGCTCCCAAAGAAAAAGGCTCCAGGAGCAACAGCCACTGCTGGGCTGAACCTTCCCCTTGCCTCACGTAGAGCAACGAGAACTGTCCTCTGCACGCTGGCTTTCCCTTCTCCACCGCACCTACCACCGTGATCGCTGCGTCTCGAAGCATAAACCGAGCATCGTTGTTTCCAGGGGGCTACTGGAAGAGAACTAGGCAGCAGCAACAAGTAGCCGCAAGTCGAGCTTTCTGTTTCCGACTGCTAAAGTGAATCCGCGAACGAGCGAGTGGCAGGCACGCTTCCTCTTGCAGCCTGTGCGAGTCGCACGGCAGCCCGGTGGTGCTCTGCGCCTTCGTTCTTCTGCCCCTTCGTACCACGTCGCGCTTTCGTTTCGCTGCAGACGAACGGTCGTCTGCTTTCTCGCCCAGAGAGCACGGTGCCGGCAGCGAAAGCCTCCAGGCTGCTGCTTCTGGCCGAAACACGCCTGGGCTATGCACTTTCCCTCGCAGCGCTAGGTAGCGGCACCCTTCCGTCTGCGTGGTAGCCTGAACCTTAAGGGAGAGCTTCTCGCTGCGTCTCGCCCACAGAACACTTTTAGGTCAGCGAGCATACCCAGAGCTTGCCCCCGATGCGTGGAAGCTTGTATTTGCACCAACTATTCCAGGGCTAGGGCTTCTTGCCTGTACAGCCTGCACAGCGCCGGCAGAGCGCGGTGCTCTCTGCAGCCTTCTTCTCGCTTCCGAGTACCACCGCGCACCTTCCAGCCTTGCAGAGAGCGAAGATGCGGACAGACGTCCCGCACAGAAGAACGTGCCAGGACGAAAAGATGTTCCCCCTTTCCTCCTCGTCGTCGCCCGGATTGTGGTGCTGTGTTGAAAGTCTTGGCCAGCGAAAGGCGAATCCAGCAAGGGCTTCTCTCTTGACGCATTTGGCCGAGCGAGAGCTCCACGGACGCTTTGGACACTGTAAACCAGCAAGAAAATGATTGCACCTCGAGCTGAGGAAAATCCGTGCACAGAGCACTGTGGATGCGTGCAGTTATACACGCGCTGAAGAGCGGGGACAGCTCAAAGCCATCGCTGGGCTTCAGTTCGCCATCCCAGAGCACAGAAGGCGAAGAACGCAGCAGCCGGGCAGCGGGCAGGCATTCTAAGGGGCTCAGCGTGCCGGCTTCCAAAGTCCAGCAGAGAGCTGCTTCTTCACAAGCGCATTCAGCTGATGAGAATGCTCCGGCAGCTTCCGAGAGTAAGGCGCAGCCCTTGCACTCCATCATCACACAACCTGGCCAGAAACAGTTGCTTGCACCCTGCCGTGTTGCAGAGTCCACGCAGCTTGAGCGCACCCAGAAGGACGCGTCGAGAAAGAAGGCGTTCTTCAAGGTGCCCCTTCTCGAAGCAGCCTGGAAACTGAGCACAACACACTGCGGCTAGGCAGCTTCCTTCGCCGATAGACGTGCCGTCCCACCCATTAGGCACTCTCGCAGCTCCGTTGCCCGCTTGCAGCAGCTGCTCCCAAAGAAAAAGGCTCCAGGAGCAACAGCCACTGCTGGGCTGAACCTTCCCCTTGCCTCACGTAGAGCAACGAGAAACTGTCCTCTGCACGCTGGCTTTCCCTTCTCCACCGCACCTACCACCGTGATCGCTGCGTCTCGAAGCATAAACCGAGCATCGTTGTTTCCAGGGGCTACTGGAAGAGAACTAGGCAGCAGCACAAGTAGCCGCAAGTCGAGCTTTCTGTTTCCGACTGCTAAAGTGAATCCGCGAACGAGCGAGTGGCAGGCACGCTTCCTCTTGCAGCCTGTGCGAGTCGCACGGCAGCCCGGTGCTGCTCTGCGCCTTCGTTCTTCTGCCCCTTCGTACCACGTCGCGCTTTCGTTTCGCTGCAGACGAACGGTCGTCTGCTTCTCGCCCAGAGAGCACGGTGCCGGCAGCGAAAGCCTCCAGGCTGCTGCTTCTGCCGAAACACGCCTGGGCTATGCACTTTCCCTCGCAGCGCTAGGTAGCGGCACCTTCCGTCTGCGTGGTAGCCTGAACCTTAAGGGAGAGCTTCTCGGCTGCGTCTCGCCCACAGAACACTTTTAGGTCAGCGAGCTTACCCAGAGCTTGCCCCCGATGCGTGGAAGCTTGTATTTGCACCACATTCCAGGGCTAGGCTTCTTGCCTGTACAGCCTGCACAGCGCCGGCAGAGCGCGGTGCTCTCTGCAGCCTTCTTCTCGCTTCCGAGTACCACCGCGCACCTTCCAGCCTTGCAGAGAGCGAAGATGCGGACAGACGTCCCGCACAGAAGAACGTGCCAGGACGAAAAGATGTTCCCCCTTTCCTCCTCGTCGTCGCCCGGATTGTGGTGCTGTGTTGAAAGTCTTGGCCAGCGAAAGGCGAATCCAGCAAGGGCTTCTCTCTTGACGCATTTGGCCGAGCGAGAGCTCCACGGACGCTTTGGACACTGTAAACCAGCAAGAAAATGATTGCACCTCGAGCTGAGGAAAATCCGTGCACAGAGCACTGTGGATGCGTGCAGTTATACACGCGCTGAAGAGCGGGACAGCTCAAAGCCATCGCTGGGCTTCAGTTCGCCATCCAGAGCACAGAAGGCGAAGAACGCAGCAGCCGGGCAGCGGGCAGGCATTCTAAGGGGCTCAGCGTGCCGGCTTCCAAAGTCCAGCAGAGAGCTGCTTCTTCACAAGCGCATTCAGCTGATGAGAATGCTCCGGCAGCTTCCGAGAGTAAGGCGCAGCCCTTGCACTCCATCATCACACAACCTGGCCAGAAACAGTTGCTTGCACCCTGCCGTGTTGCAGAGTCCACGCAGCTTGAGCGCACCCAGAAGGACGCGTCGAGAAAGAAGGCGTTCTTCAAGGTGCCCCTTCTCGAAGCAGCCTGGAAACTGAGCACAACACACTGCGGCTAGGCAGCTTCCTTCGCCGATAGACGTGCCGTCCCACCCATTAGGCACTCTCGCAGCTCCGTTGCCCGCTTGCAGCAGCTGCTCCCAAAGAAAAAGGCTCCAGGAGCAACAGCCACTGCTGGGCTGAACCTTCCCCTTGCCTCACGTAGAGCAACGAGAAACTGTCCTCTGCACGCTGGCTTTCCCTTCTCCACCGCACCTACCACCGTGATCGCTGCGTCTCGAAGCATAAACCGAGCATCGTTGTTTCCAGGGGCTACTGGAAGAGAACTAGGCAGCAGCACAAGTAGCCGCAAGTCGAGCTTTCTGTTTCCGACTGCTAAAGTGAATCCGCGAACGAGCGAGTGGCAGGCACGCTTCCTCTTGCAGCCTGTGCGAGTCGCACGGCAGCCCGGTGGTGCTCTGCGCCTTCGTTCTTCTGCCCCTTCGTACCACGTCGCGCTTTCGTTTCGCTGCAGACGAACGGTCGTCTGCTTCTCGCCCAGAGAGCACGGTGCCGGCAGCGAAAGCCTCCAGGCTGCTGCTTCTGCCGAAACACGCCTGGGCTATGCACTTTCCCTCGCAGCGCTAGGTAGCGGCACCTTCCGTCTGCGTGGTAGCCTGAACCTTAAGGGAGAGCTTCTCGGCTGCGTCTCGCCCACAGAACACTTTTAGGTCAGCGAGCTTACCCAGAGCTTGCCCCCGATGCGTGGAAGCTTGTATTTGCACCACATTCCAGGGCTAGGCTTCTTGCCTGTACAGCCTGCACAGCGCCGGCAGAGCGCGGTGCTCTCTGCAGCCTTCTTCTCGCTTCCGAGTACCACCGCGCACCTTCCAGCCTTGCAGAGAGCGAAGATGCGGACAGACGTCCCGCACAGAAGAACGTGCCAGGACGAAAAGATGTTCCCCCTTTCCTCCTCGTCGTCGCCCGGATTGTGGTGCTGTGTTGAAAGTCTTGGCCAGCGAAAGGCGAATCCAGCAAGGGCTTCTCTCTTGACGCATTTGGCCGAGCGAGAGCTCCACGGACGCTTTGGACACTGTAAACCAGCAAGAAAATGATTGCACCTCGAGCTGAGGAAAATCCGTGCACAGAGCACTGTGGATGCGTGCAGTTATACACGCGCTGAAGAGCGGGACAGCTCAAAGCCATCGCTGGGCTTCAGTTCGCCATCCAGAGCACAGAAGGCGAAGAACGCAGCAGCCGGGCAGCGGGCAGGCATTCTAAGGGGCTCAGCGTGCCGGCTTCCAAAGTCCAGCAGAGAGCTGCTTCTTCACAAGCGCATTCAGCTGATGAGAATGCTCCGGCAGCTTCCGAGAGTAAGGCGCAGCCCTTGCACTCCATCATCACACAACCTGGCCAGAAACAGTTGCTTGCACCCTGCCGTGTTGCAGAGTCCACGCAGCTTGAGCGCACCCAGAAGGACGCGTCGAGAAAGAAGGCGTTCTTCAAGGTGCCCCTTCTCGAAGCAGCCTGGAAACTGAGCACAACACACTGCGGCTAGGCAGCTTCCTTCGCCGATAGACGTGCCGTCCCACCCATTAGGCACTCTCGCAGCTCCGTTGCCCGCTTGCAGCAGCTGCTCCCAAAGAAAAAGGCTCCAGGAGCAACAGCCACTGCTGGGCTGAACCTTCCCCTTGCCTCACGTAGAGCAACGAGAAACTGTCCTCTGCACGCTGGCTTTCCCTTCTCCACCGCACCTACCACCGTGATCGCTGCGTCTCGAAGCATAAACCGAGCATCGTTGTTTCCAGGGGCTACTGGAAGAGAACTAGGCAGCAGCACAAGTAGCCGCAAGTCGAGCTTTCTGTTTCCGACTGCTAAAGTGAATCCGCGAACGAGCGAGTGGCAGGCACGCTTCCTCTTGCAGCCTGTGCGAGTCGCACGGCAGCCCGGTGCTGCTCTGCGCCTTCGTTCTTCTGCCCCTTCGTACCACGTCGCGCTTTCGTTTCGCTGCAGACGAACGGTCGTCTGCTTCTCGCCCAGAGAGCACGGTGCCGGCAGCGAAAGCCTCCAGGCTGCTGCTTCTGCCGAAACACGCCTGGGCTATGCACTTTCCCTCGCAGCGCTAGGTAGCGGCACCTTCCGTCTGCGTGGTAGCCTGAACCTTAAGGGAGAGCTTCTCGGCTGCGTCTCGCCCACAGAACACTTTTAGGTCAGCGAGCTTACCCAGAGCTTGCCCCCGATGCGTGGAAGCTTGTATTTGCACCACATTCCAGGGCTAGGCTTCTTGCCTGTACAGCCTGCACAGCGCCGGCAGAGCGCGGTGCTCTCTGCAGCCTTCTTCTCGCTTCCGAGTACCACCGCGCACCTTCCAGCCTTGCAGAGAGCGAAGATGCGGACAGACGTCCCGCACAGAAGAACGTGCCAGGACGAAAAGATGTTCCCCCTTTCCTCCTCGTCGTCGCCCGGATTGTGGTGCTGTGTTGAAAGTCTTGGCCAGCGAAAGGCGAATCCAGCAAGGGCTTCTCTCTTGACGCATTTGGCCGAGCGAGAGCTCCACGGACGCTTTGGACACTGTAAACCAGCAAGAAAATGATTGCACCTCGAGCTGAGGAAAATCCGTGCACAGAGCACTGTGGATGCGTGCAGTTATACACGCGCTGAAGAGCGGGACAGCTCAAAGCCATCGCTGGGCTTCAGTTCGCCATCCAGAGCACAGAAGGCGAAGAACGCAGCAGCCGGGCAGCGGGCAGGCATTCTAAGGGGCTCAGCGTGCCGGCTTCCAAAGTCCAGCAGAGAGCTGCTTCTTCACAAGCGCATTCAGCTGATGAGAATGCTCCGGCAGCTTCCGAGAGTAAGGCGCAGCCCTTGCACTCCATCATCACACAACCTGGCCAGAAACAGTTGCTTGCACCCTGCCGTGTTGCAGAGTCCACGCAGCTTGAGCGCACCCAGAAGGACGCGTCGAGAAAGAAGGCGTTCTTCAAGGTGCCCCTTCTCGAAGCAGCCTGGAAACTGAGCACAACACACTGCGGCTAGGCAGCTTCCTTCGCCGATAGACGTGCCGTCCCACCCATTAGGCACTCTCGCAGCTCCGTTGCCCGCTTGCAGCAGCTGCTCCCAAAGAAAAAGGCTCCAGGAGCAACAGCCACTGCTGGGCTGAACCTTCCCCTTGCCTCACGTAGAGCAACGAGAAACTGTCCTCTGCACGCTGGCTTTCCCTTCTCCACCGCACCTACCACCGTGATCGCTGCGTCTCGAAGCATAAACCGAGCATCGTTGTTTCCAGGGGCTACTGGAAGAGAACTAGGCAGCAGCACAAGTAGCCGCAAGTCGAGCTTTCTGTTTCCGACTGCTAAAGTGAATCCGCGAACGAGCGAGTGGCAGGCACGCTTCCTCTTGCAGCCTGTGCGAGTCGCACGGCAGCCCGGTGGTGCTCTGCGCCTTCGTTCTTCTGCCCCTTCGTACCACGTCGCGCTTTCGTTTCGCTGCAGACGAACGGTCGTCTGCTTCTCGCCCAGAGAGCACGGTGCCGGCAGCGAAAGCCTCCAGGCTGCTGCTTCTGCCGAAACACGCCTGGGCTATGCACTTTCCCTCGCAGCGCTAGGTAGCGGCACCTTCCGTCTGCGTGGTAGCCTGAACCTTAAGGGAGAGCTTCTCGGCTGCGTCTCGCCCACAGAACACTTTTAGGTCAGCGAGCTTACCCAGAGCTTGCCCCCGATGCGTGGAAGCTTGTATTTGCACCACATTCCAGGGCTAGGCTTCTTGCCTGTACAGCCTGCACAGCGCCGGCAGAGCGCGGTGCTCTCTGCAGCCTTCTTCTCGCTTCCGAGTACCACCGCGCACCTTCCAGCCTTGCAGAGAGCGAAGATGCGGACAGACGTCCCGCACAGAAGAACGTGCCAGGACGAAAAGATGTTCCCCCTTTCCTCCTCGTCGTCGCCCGGATTGTGGTGCTGTGTTGAAAGTCTTGGCCAGCGAAAGGCGAATCCAGCAAGGGCTTCTCTCTTGACGCATTTGGCCGAGCGAGAGCTCCACGGACGCTTTGGACACTGTAAACCAGCAAGAAAATGATTGCACCTCGAGCTGAGGAAAATCCGTGCACAGAGCACTGTGGATGCGTGCAGTTATACACGCGCTGAAGAGCGGGACAGCTCAAAGCCATCGCTGGGCTTCAGTTCGCCATCCAGAGCACAGAAGGCGAAGAACGCAGCAGCCGGGCAGCGGGCAGGCATTCTAAGGGGCTCAGCGTGCCGGCTTCCAAAGTCCAGCAGAGAGCTGCTTCACAAGCGCATTCAGCTGATGAGAATGCTCCGGCAGCTTCCGAGAGTAAGGCGCAGCCCTTGCACTCCATCATCACACAACCTGGCCAGAAACAGTTGCTTGCACCCTGCCGTGTTGCAGAGTCCACGCAGCTTGAGCGCACCCAGAAGGACGCGTCGAGAAAGAAGGCGTTCTTCAAGGTGCCCCTTCTCGAAGCAGCCTGGAAACTGAGCACAACACACTGCGGCTAGGCAGCTTCCTTCGCCGATAGACGTGCCGTCCCACCCATTAGGCACTCTCGCAGCTCCGTTGCCCGCTTGCAGCAGCTGCTCCCAAAGAAAAAGGCTCCAGGAGCAACAGCCACTGCTGGGCTGAACCTTCCCCTTGCCTCACGTAGAGCAACGAGAAACTGTCCTCTGCACGCTGGCTTTCCCTTCTCCACCGCACCTACCACCGTGATCGCTGCGTCTCGAAGCATAAACCGAGCATCGTTGTTTCCAGGGGCTACTGGAAGAGAACTAGGCAGCAGCACAAGTAGCCGCAAGTCGAGCTTTCTGTTTCCGACTGCTAAAGTGAATCCGCGAACGAGCGAGTGGCAGGCACGCTTCCTCTTGCAGCCTGTGCGAGTCGCACGGCAGCCCGGTGCTGCTCTGCGCCTTCGTTCTTCTGCCCCTTCGTACCACGTCGCGCTTTCGTTTCGCTGCAGACGAACGGTCGTCTGCTTCTCGCCCAGAGAGCACGGTGCCGGCAGCGAAAGCCTCCAGGCTGCTGCTTCTGCCGAAACACGCCTGGGCTATGCACTTTCCCTCGCAGCGCTAGGTAGCGGCACCTTCCGTCTGCGTGGTAGCCTGAACCTTAAGGGAGAGCTTCTCGGCTGCGTCTCGCCCACAGAACACTTTTAGGTCAGCGAGCTTACCCAGAGCTTGCCCCCGATGCGTGGAAGCTTGTATTTGCACCACATTCCAGGGCTAGGCTTCTTGCCTGTACAGCCTGCACAGCGCCGGCAGAGCGCGGTGCTCTCTGCAGCCTTCTTCTCGCTTCCGAGTACCACCGCGCACCTTCCAGCCTTGCAGAGAGCGAAGATGCGGACGGACGTCCCGCACAGAAGAACGTGCCAGGACGAAAAGATGTTCCCCCTTTCCTCCTCGTCGTCGCCCGGATTGTGGTGCTGTGTTGAAAGTCTTGGCCAGCGAAAGGCGAATCCAGCAAGGGCTTCTCTCTTGACGCATTTGGCCGAGCGAGAGCTCCACGGACGCTTTGGACACTGTAAACCAGCAAGAAAATGATTGCACCTCGAGCTGAGGAAAATCCGTGCACAGAGCACTGTGGATGCGTGCAGTTATACACGCGCTGAAGAGCGGGACAGCTCAAAGCCATCGCTGGGCTTCAGTTCGCCATCCAGAGCACAGAAGGCGAAGAACGCAGCAGCCGGGCAGCGGGCAGGCATTCTAAGGGGCTCAGCGTGCCGGCTTCCAAAGTCCAGCAGAGAGCTGCTTCACAAGCGCATTCAGCTGATGAGAATGCTCCGGCAGCTTCCGAGAGTAAGGCGCAGCCCTTGCACTCCATCATCACACAACCTGGCCAGAAACAGTTGCTTGCACCCTGCCGTGTTGCAGAGTCCACGCAGCTTGAGCGCACCCAGAAGGACGCGTCGAGAAAGAAGGCGTTCTTCAAGGTGCCCCTTCTCGAAGCAGCCTGGAAACTGAGCACAACACACTGCGGCTAGGCAGCTTCCTTCGCCGATAGACGTGCCGTCCCACCCATTAGGCACTCTCGCAGCTCCGTTGCCCGCTTGCAGCAGCTGCTCCCAAAGAAAAAGGCTCCAGGAGCAACAGCCACTGCTGGGCTGAACCTTCCCCTTGCCTCACGTAGAGCAACGAGAAACTGTCCTCTGCACGCTGGCTTTCCCTTCTCCACCGCACCTACCACCGTGATCGCTGCGTCTCGAAGCATAAACCGAGCATCGTTGTTTCCAGGGGCTACTGGAAGAGAACTAGGCAGCAGCACAAGTAGCCGCAAGTCGAGCTTTCTGTTTCCGACTGCTAAAGTGAATCCGCGAACGAGCGAGTGGCAGGCACGCTTCCTCTTGCAGCCTGTGCGAGTCGCACGGCAGCCCGGTGGTGCTCTGCGCCTTCGTTCTTCTGCCCCTTCGTACCACGTCGCGCTTTCGTTTCGCTGCAGACGAACGGTCGTCTGCTTCTCGCCCAGAGAGCACGGTGCCGGCAGCGAAAGCCTCCAGGCTGCTGCTTCTGCCGAAACACGCCTGGGCTATGCACTTTCCCTCGCAGCGCTAGGTAGCGGCACCTTCCGTCTGCGTGGTAGCCTGAACCTTAAGGGAGAGCTTCTCGGCTGCGTCTCGCCCACAGAACACTTTTAGGTCAGCGAGCTTACCCAGAGCTTGCCCCCGATGCGTGGAAGCTTGTATTTGCACCACATTCCAGGGCTAGGCTTCTTGCCTGTACAGCCTGCACAGCGCCGGCAGAGCGCGGTGCTCTCTGCAGCCTTCTTCTCGCTTCCGAGTACCACCGCGCACCTTCCAGCCTTGCAGAGAGCGAAGATGCGGACGGACGTCCCGCACAGAAGAACGTGCCAGGACGAAAAGATGTTCCCCCTTTCCTCCTCGTCGTCGCCCGGATTGTGGTGCTGTGTTGAAAGTCTTGGCCAGCGAAAGGCGAATCCAGCAAGGGCTTCTCTCTTGACGCATTTGGCCGAGCGAGAGCTCCACGGACGCTTTGGACACTGTAAACCAGCAAGAAAATGATTGCACCTCGAGCTGAGGAAAATCCGTGCACAGAGCACTGTGGATGCGTGCAGTTATACACGCGCTGAAGAGCGGGACAGCTCAAAGCCATCGCTGGGCTTCAGTTCGCCATCCAGAGCACAGAAGGCGAAGAACGCAGCAGCCGGGCAGCGGGCAGGCATTCTAAGGGGCTCAGCGTGCCGGCTTCCAAAGTCCAGCAGAGAGCTGCTTCACAAGCGCATTCAGCTGATGAGAATGCTCCGGCAGCTTCCGAGAGTAAGGCGCAGCCCTTGCACTCCATCATCACACAACCTGGCCAGAAACAGTTGCTTGCACCCTGCCGTGTTGCAGAGTCCACGCAGCTTGAGCGCACCCAGAAGGACGCGTCGAGAAAGAAGGCGTTCTTCAAGGTGCCCCTTCTCGAAGCAGCCTGGAAACTGAGCACAACACACTGCGGCTAGGCAGCTTCCTTCGCCGATAGACGTGCCGTCCCACCCATTAGGCACTCTCGCAGCTCCGTTGCCCGCTTGCAGCAGCTGCTCCCAAAGAAAAAGGCTCCAGGAGCAACAGCCACTGCTGGGCTGAACCTTCCCCTTGCCTCACGTAGAGCAACGAGAAACTGTCCTCTGCACGCTGGCTTTCCCTTCTCCACCGCACCTACCACCGTGATCGCTGCGTCTCGAAGCATAAACCGAGCATCGTTGTTTCCAGGGGCTACTGGAAGAGAACTAGGCAGCAGCACAAGTAGCCGCAAGTCGAGCTTTCTGTTTCCGACTGCTAAAGTGAATCCGCGAACGAGCGAGTGGCAGGCACGCTTCCTCTTGCAGCCTGTGCGAGTCGCACGGCAGCCCGGTGCTGCTCTGCGCCTTCGTTCTTCTGCCCCTTCGTACCACGTCGCGCTTTCGTTTCGCTGCAGACGAACGGTCGTCTGCTTCTCGCCCAGAGAGCACGGTGCCGGCAGCGAAAGCCTCCAGGCTGCTGCTTCTGCCGAAACACGCCTGGGCTATGCACTTTCCCTCGCAGCGCTAGGTAGCGGCACCTTCCGTCTGCGTGGTAGCCTGAACCTTAAGGGAGAGCTTCTCGGCTGCGTCTCGCCCACAGAACACTTTTAGGTCAGCGAGCTTACCCAGAGCTTGCCCCCGATGCGTGGAAGCTTGTATTTGCACCACATTCCAGGGCTAGGCTTCTTGCCTGTACAGCCTGCACAGCGCCGGCAGAGCGCGGTGCTCTCTGCAGCCTTCTTCTCGCTTCCGAGTACCACCGCGCACCTTCCAGCCTTGCAGAGAGCGAAGATGCGGACGGACGTCCCGCACAGAAGAACGTGCCAGGACGAAAAGATGTTCCCCCTTTCCTCCTCGTCGTCGCCCGGATTGTGGTGCTGTGTTGAAAGTCTTGGCCAGCGAAAGGCGAATCCAGCAAGGGCTTCTCTCTTGACGCATTTGGCCGAGCGAGAGCTCCACGGACGCTTTGGACACTGTAAACCAGCAAGAAAATGATTGCACCTCGAGCTGAGGAAAATCCGTGCACAGAGCACTGTGGATGCGTGCAGTTATACACGCGCTGAAGAGCGGGACAGCTCAAAGCCATCGCTGGGCTTCAGTTCGCCATCCAGAGCACAGAAGGCGAAGAACGCAGCAGCCGGGCAGCGGGCAGGCATTCTAAGGGGCTCAGCGTGCCGGCTTCCAAAGTCCAGCAGAGAGCTGCTTCACAAGCGCATTCAGCTGATGAGAATGCTCCGGCAGCTTCCGAGAGTAAGGCGCAGCCCTTGCACTCCATCATCACACAACCTGGCCAGAAACAGTTGCTTGCACCCTGCCGTGTTGCAGAGTCCACGCAGCTTGAGCGCACCCAGAAGGACGCGTCGAGAAAGAAGGCGTTCTTCAAGGTGCCCCTTCTCGAAGCAGCCTGGAAACTGAGCACAACACACTGCGGCTAGGCAGCTTCCTTCGCCGATAGACGTGCCGTCCCACCCATTAGGCACTCTCGCAGCTCCGTTGCCCGCTTGCAGCAGCTGCTCCCAAAGAAAAAGGCTCCAGGAGCAACAGCCACTGCTGGGCTGAACCTTCCCCTTGCCTCACGTAGAGCAACGAGAAACTGTCCTCTGCACGCTGGCTTTCCCTTCTCCACTGCACCTACCACCGTGATCGCTGCGTCTCGAAGCATAAACCGAGCATCGTTGTTTCCAGGGGCTACTGGAAGAGAACTAGGCAGCAGCACAAGTAGCCGCAAGTCGAGCTTTCTGTTTCCGACTGCTAAAGTGAATCCGCGAACGAGCGAGTGGCAGGCACGCTTCCTCTTGCAGCCTGTGCGAGTCGCACGGCAGCCCGGTGGTGCTCTGCGCCTTCGTTCTTCTGCCCCTTCGTACCACGTCGCGCTTTCGTTTCGCTGCAGACGAACGGTCGTCTGCTTCTCGCCCAGAGAGCACGGTGCCGGCAGCGAAAGCCTCCAGGCTGCTGCTTCTGCCGAAACACGCCTGGGCTATGCACTTTCCCTCGCAGCGCTAGGTAGCGGCACCTTCCGTCTGCGTGGTAGCCTGAACCTTAAGGGAGAGCTTCTCGGCTGCGTCTCGCCCACAGAACACTTTTAGGTCAGCGAGCTTACCCAGAGCTTGCCCCCGATGCGTGGAAGCTTGTATTTGCACCACATTCCAGGGCTAGGCTTCTTGCCTGTACAGCCTGCACAGCGCCGGCAGAGCGCGGTGCTCTCTGCAGCCTTCTTCTCGCTTCCGAGTACCACCGCGCACCTTCCAGCCTTGCAGAGAGCGAAGATGCGGACGGACGTCCCGCACAGAAGAACGTGCCAGGACGAAAAGATGTTCCCCCTTTCCTCCTCGTCGTCGCCCGGATTGTGGTGCTGTGTTGAAAGTCTTGGCCAGCGAAAGGCGAATCCAGCAAGGGCTTCTCTCTTGACGCATTTGGCCGAGCGAGAGCTCCACGGACGCTTTGGACACTGTAAACCAGCAAGAAAATGATTGCACCTCGAGCTGAGGAAAATCCGTGCACAGAGCACTGTGGATGCGTGCAGTTATACACGCGCTGAAGAGCGGGACAGCTCAAAGCCATCGCTGGGCTTCAGTTCGCCATCCAGAGCACAGAAGGCGAAGAACGCAGCAGCCGGGCAGCGGGCAGGCATTCTAAGGGGCTCAGCGTGCCGGCTTCCAAAGTCCAGCAGAGAGCTGCTTCACAAGCGCATTCAGCTGATGAGAATGCTCCGGCAGCTTCCGAGAGTAAGGCGCAGCCCTTGCACTCCATCATCACACAACCTGGCCAGAAACAGTTGCTTGCACCCTGCCGTGTTGCAGAGTCCACGCAGCTTGAGCGCACCCAGAAGGACGCGTCGAGAAAGAAGGCGTTCTTCAAGGTGCCCCTTCTCGAAGCAGCCTGGAAACTGAGCACAACACACTGCGGCTAGGCAGCTTCCTTCGCCGATAGACGTGCCGTCCCACCCATTAGGCACTCTCGCAGCTCCGTTGCCCGCTTGCAGCAGCTGCTCCCAAAGAAAAAGGCTCCAGGAGCAACAGCCACTGCTGGGCTGAACCTTCCCCTTGCCTCACGTAGAGCAACGAGAAACTGTCCTCTGCACGCTGGCTTTCCCTTCTCCACCGCACCTACCACCGTGATCGCTGCGTCTCGAAGCATAAACCGAGCATCGTTGTTTCCAGGGGCTACTGGAAGAGAACTAGGCAGCAGCACAAGTAGCCGCAAGTCGAGCTTTCTGTTTCCGACTGCTAAAGTGAATCCGCGAACGAGCGAGTGGCAGGCACGCTTCCTCTTGCAGCCTGTGCGAGTCGCACGGCAGCCCGGTGGTGCTCTGCGCCTTCGTTCTTCTGCCCCTTCGTACCACGTCGCGCTTTCGTTTCGCTGCAGACGAACGGTCGTCTGCTTCTCGCCCAGAGAGCACGGTGCCGGCAGCGAAAGCCTCCAGGCTGCTGCTTCTGCCGAAACACGCCTGGGCTATGCACTTTCCCTCGCAGCGCTAGGTAGCGGCACCTTCCGTCTGCGTGGTAGCCTGAACCTTAAGGGAGAGCTTCTCGGCTGCGTCTCGCCCACAGAACACTTTTAGGTCAGCGAGCTTACCCAGAGCTTGCCCCCGATGCGTGGAAGCTTGTATTTGCACCACATTCCAGGGCTAGGCTTCTTGCCTGTACAGCCTGCACAGCGCCGGCAGAGCGCGGTGCTCTCTGCAGCCTTCTTCTCGCTTCCGAGTACCACCGCGCACCTTCCAGCCTTGCAGAGAGCGAAGATGCGGACGGACGTCCCGCACAGAAGAACGTGCCAGGACGAAAAGATGTTCCCCCTTTCCTCCTCGTCGTCGCCCGGATTGTGGTGCTGTGTTGAAAGTCTTGGCCAGCGAAAGGCGAATCCAGCAAGGGCTTCTCTCTTGACGCATTTGGCCGAGCGAGAGCTCCACGGACGCTTTGGACACTGTAAACCAGCAAGAAAATGATTGCACCTCGAGCTGAGGAAAATCCGTGCACAGAGCACTGTGGATGCGTGCAGTTATACACGCGCTGAAGAGCGGGACAGCTCAAAGCCATCGCTGGGCTTCAGTTCGCCATCCAGAGCACAGAAGGCGAAGAACGCAGCAGCCGGGCAGCGGGCAGGCATTCTAAGGGGCTCAGCGTGCCGGCTTCCAAAGTCCAGCAGAGAGCTGCTTCACAAGCGCATTCAGCTGATGAGAATGCTCCGGCAGCTTCCGAGAGTAAGGCGCAGCCCTTGCACTCCATCATCACACAACCTGGCCAGAAACAGTTGCTTGCACCCTGCCGTGTTGCAGAGTCCACGCAGCTTGAGCGCACCCAGAAGGACGCGTCGAGAAAGAAGGCGTTCTTCAAGGTGCCCCTTCTCGAAGCAGCCTGGAAACTGAGCACAACACACTGCGGCTAGGCAGCTTCCTTCGCCGATAGACGTGCCGTCCCACCCATTAGGCACTCTCGCAGCTCCGTTGCCCGCTTGCAGCAGCTGCTCCCAAAGAAAAAGGCTCCAGGAGCAACAGCCACTGCTGGGCTGAACCTTCCCCTTGCCTCACGTAGAGCAACGAGAAACTGTCCTCTGCACGCTGGCTTTCCCTTCTCCACCGCACCTACCACCGTGATCGCTGCGTCTCGAAGCATAAACCGAGCATCGTTGTTTCCAGGGGCTACTGGAAGAGAACTAGGCAGCAGCACAAGTAGCCGCAAGTCGAGCTTTCTGTTTCCGACTGCTAAAGTGAATCCGCGAACGAGCGAGTGGCAGGCACGCTTCCTCTTGCAGCCTGTGCGAGTCGCACGGCAGCCCGGTGCTGCTCTGCGCCTTCGTTCTTCTGCCCCTTCGTACCACGTCGCGCTTTCGTTTCGCTGCAGACGAACGGTCGTCTGCTTCTCGCCCAGAGAGCACGGTGCCGGCAGCGAAAGCCTCCAGGCTGCTGCTTCTGCCGAAACACGCCTGGGCTATGCACTTTCCCTCGCAGCGCTAGGTAGCGGCACCTTCCGTCTGCGTGGTAGCCTGAACCTTAAGGGAGAGCTTCTCGGCTGCGTCTCGCCCACAGAACACTTTTAGGTCAGCGAGCTTACCCAGAGCTTGCCCCCGATGCGTGGAAGCTTGTATTTGCACCACATTCCAGGGCTAGGCTTCTTGCCTGTACAGCCTGCACAGCGCCGGCAGAGCGCGGTGCTCTCTGCAGCCTTCTTCTCGCTTCCGAGTACCACCGCGCACCTTCCAGCCTTGCAGAGAGCGAAGATGCGGACGGACGTCCCGCACAGAAGAACGTGCCAGGACGAAAAGATGTTCCCCCTTTCCTCCTCGTCGTCGCCCGGATTGTGGTGCTGTGTTGAAAGTCTTGGCCAGCGAAAGGCGAATCCAGCAAGGGCTTCTCTCTTGACGCATTTGGCCGAGCGAGAGCTCCACGGACGCTTTGGACACTGTAAACCAGCAAGAAAATGATTGCACCTCGAGCTGAGGAAAATCCGTGCACAGAGCACTGTGGATGCGTGCAGTTATACACGCGCTGAAGAGCGGGACAGCTCAAAGCCATCGCTGGGCTTCAGTTCGCCATCCAGAGCACAGAAGGCGAAGAACGCAGCAGCCGGGCAGCGGGCAGGCATTCTAAGGGGCTCAGCGTGCCGGCTTCCAAAGTCCAGCAGAGAGCTGCTTCACAAGCGCATTCAGCTGATGAGAATGCTCCGGCAGCTTCCGAGAGTAAGGCGCAGCCCTTGCACTCCATCATCACACAACCTGGCCAGAAACAGTTGCTTGCACCCTGCCGTGTTGCAGAGTCCACGCAGCTTGAGCGCACCCAGAAGGACGCGTCGAGAAAGAAGGCGTTCTTCAAGGTGCCCCTTCTCGAAGCAGCCTGGAAACTGAGCACAACACACTGCGGCTAGGCAGCTTCCTTCGCCGATAGACGTGCCGTCCCACCCATTAGGCACTCTCGCAGCTCCGTTGCCCGCTTGCAGCAGCTGCTCCCAAAGAAAAAGGCTCCAGGAGCAACAGCCACTGCTGGGCTGAACCTTCCCCTTGCCTCACGTAGAGCAACGAGAAACTGTCCTCTGCACGCTGGCTTTCCCTTCTCCACCGCACCTACCACCGTGATCGCTGCGTCTCGAAGCATAAACCGAGCATCGTTGTTTCCAGGGGCTACTGGAAGAGAACTAGGCAGCAGCACAAGTAGCCGCAAGTCGAGCTTTCTGTTTCCGACTGCTAAAGTGAATCCGCGAACGAGCGAGTGGCAGGCACGCTTCCTCTTGCAGCCTGTGCGAGTCGCACGGCAGCCCGGTGGTGCTCTGCGCCTTCGTTCTTCTGCCCCTTCGTACCACGTCGCGCTTTCGTTTCGCTGCAGACGAACGGTCGTCTGCTTCTCGCCCAGAGAGCACGGTGCCGGCAGCGAAAGCCTCCAGGCTGCTGCTTCTGCCGAAACACGCCTGGGCTATGCACTTTCCCTCGCAGCGCTAGGTAGCGGCACCTTCCGTCTGCGTGGTAGCCTGAACCTTAAGGGAGAGCTTCTCGGCTGCGTCTCGCCCACAGAACACTTTTAGGTCAGCGAGCTTACCCAGAGCTTGCCCCCGATGCGTGGAAGCTTGTATTTGCACCACATTCCAGGGCTAGGCTTCTTGCCTGTACAGCCTGCACAGCGCCGGCAGAGCGCGGTGCTCTCTGCAGCCTTCTTCTCGCTTCCGAGTACCACCGCGCACCTTCCAGCCTTGCAGAGAGCGAAGATGCGGACGGACGTCCCGCACAGAAGAACGTGCCAGGACGAAAAGATGTTCCCCCTTTCCTCCTCGTCGTCGCCCGGATTGTGGTGCTGTGTTGAAAGTCTTGGCCAGCGAAAGGCGAATCCAGCAAGGGCTTCTCTCTTGACGCATTTGGCCGAGCGAGAGCTCCACGGACGCTTTGGACACTGTAAACCAGCAAGAAAATGATTGCACCTCGAGCTGAGGAAAATCCGTGCACAGAGCACTGTGGATGCGTGCAGTTATACACGCGCTGAAGAGCGGGACAGCTCAAAGCCATCGCTGGGCTTCAGTTCGCCATCCAGAGCACAGAAGGCGAAGAACGCAGCAGCCGGGCAGCGGGCAGGCATTCTAAGGGGCTCAGCGTGCCGGCTTCCAAAGTCCAGCAGAGAGCTGCTTCACAAGCGCATTCAGCTGATGAGAATGCTCCGGCAGCTTCCGAGAGTAAGGCGCAGCCCTTGCACTCCATCATCACACAACCTGGCCAGAAACAGTTGCTTGCACCCTGCCGTGTTGCAGAGTCCACGCAGCTTGAGCGCACCCAGAAGGACGCGTCGAGAAAGAAGGCGTTCTTCAAGGTGCCCCTTCTCGAAGCAGCCTGGAAACTGAGCACAACACACTGCGGCTAGGCAGCTTCCTTCGCCGATAGACGTGCCGTCCCACCCATTAGGCACTCTCGCAGCTCCGTTGCCCGCTTGCAGCAGCTGCTCCCAAAGAAAAAGGCTCCAGGAGCAACAGCCACTGCTGGGCTGAACCTTCCCCTTGCCTCACGTAGAGCAACGAGAAACTGTCCTCTGCACGCTGGCTTTCCCTTCTCCACCGCACCTACCACCGTGATCGCTGCGTCTCGAAGCATAAACCGAGCATCGTTGTTTCCAGGGGCTACTGGAAGAGAACTAGGCAGCAGCACAAGTAGCCGCAAGTCGAGCTTTCTGTTTCCGACTGCTAAAGTGAATCCGCGAACGAGCGAGTGGCAGGCACGCTTCCTCTTGCAGCCTGTGCGAGTCGCACGGCAGCCCGGTGCTGCTCTGCGCCTTCGTTCTTCTGCCCCTTCGTACCACGTCGCGCTTTCGTTTCGCTGCAGACGAACGGTCGTCTGCTTCTCGCCCAGAGAGCACGGTGCCGGCAGCGAAAGCCTCCAGGCTGCTGCTTCTGCCGAAACACGCCTGGGCTATGCACTTTCCCTCGCAGCGCTAGGTAGCGGCACCTTCCGTCTGCGTGGTAGCCTGAACCTTAAGGGAGAGCTTCTCGGCTGCGTCTCGCCCACAGAACACTTTTAGGTCAGCGAGCTTACCCAGAGCTTGCCCCCGATGCGTGGAAGCTTGTATTTGCACCACATTCCAGGGCTAGGCTTCTTGCCTGTACAGCCTGCACAGCGCCGGCAGAGCGCGGTGCTCTCTGCAGCCTTCTTCTCGCTTCCGAGTACCACCGCGCACCTTCCAGCCTTGCAGAGAGCGAAGATGCGGACGGACGTCCCGCACAGAAGAACGTGCCAGGACGAAAAGATGTTCCCCCTTTCCTCCTCGTCGTCGCCCGGATTGTGGTGCTGTGTTGAAAGTCTTGGCCAGCGAAAGGCGAATCCAGCAAGGGCTTCTCTCTTGACGCATTTGGCCGAGCGAGAGCTCCACGGACGCTTTGGACACTGTAAACCAGCAAGAAAATGATTGCACCTCGAGCTGAGGAAAATCCGTGCACAGAGCACTGTGGATGCGTGCAGTTATACACGCGCTGAAGAGCGGGACAGCTCAAAGCCATCGCTGGGCTTCAGTTCGCCATCCAGAGCACAGAAGGCGAAGAACGCAGCAGCCGGGCAGCGGGCAGGCATTCTAAGGGGCTCAGCGTGCCGGCTTCCAAAGTCCAGCAGAGAGCTGCTTCACAAGCGCATTCAGCTGATGAGAATGCTCCGGCAGCTTCCGAGAGTAAGGCGCAGCCCTTGCACTCCATCATCACACAACCTGGCCAGAAACAGTTGCTTGCACCCTGCCGTGTTGCAGAGTCCACGCAGCTTGAGCGCACCCAGAAGGACGCGTCGAGAAAGAAGGCGTTCTTCAAGGTGCCCCTTCTCGAAGCAGCCTGGAAACTGAGCACAACACACTGCGGCTAGGCAGCTTCCTTCGCCGATAGACGTGCCGTCCCACCCATTAGGCACTCTCGCAGCTCCGTTGCCCGCTTGCAGCAGCTGCTCCCAAAGAAAAAGGCTCCAGGAGCAACAGCCACTGCTGGGCTGAACCTTCCCCTTGCCTCACGTAGAGCAACGAGAAACTGTCCTCTGCACGCTGGCTTTCCCTTCTCCACCGCACCTACCACCGTGATCGCTGCGTCTCGAAGCATAAACCGAGCATCGTTGTTTCCAGGGGCTACTGGAAGAGAACTAGGCAGCAGCACAAGTAGCCGCAAGTCGAGCTTTCTGTTTCCGACTGCTAAAGTGAATCCGCGAACGAGCGAGTGGCAGGCACGCTTCCTCTTGCAGCCTGTGCGAGTCGCACGGCAGCCCGGTGCTGCTCTGCGCCTTCGTTCTTCTGCCCCTTCGTACCACGTCGCGCTTTCGTTTCGCTGCAGACGAACGGTCGTCTGCTTCTCGCCCAGAGAGCACGGTGCCGGCAGCGAAAGCCTCCAGGCTGCTGCTTCTGCCGAAACACGCCTGGGCTATGCACTTTCCCTCGCAGCGCTAGGTAGCGGCACCTTCCGTCTGCGTGGTAGCCTGAACCTTAAGGGAGAGCTTCTCGGCTGCGTCTCGCCCACAGAACACTTTTAGGTCAGCGAGCTTACCCAGAGCTTGCCCCCGATGCGTGGAAGCTTGTATTTGCACCACATTCCAGGGCTAGGCTTCTTGCCTGTACAGCCTGCACAGCGCCGGCAGAGCGCGGTGCTCTCTGCAGCCTTCTTCTCGCTTCCGAGTACCACCGCGCACCTTCCAGCCTTGCAGAGAGCGAAGATGCGGACGGACGTCCCGCACAGAAGAACGTGCCAGGACGAAAAGATGTTCCCCCTTTCCTCCTCGTCGTCGCCCGGATTGTGGTGCTGTGTTGAAAGTCTTGGCCAGCGAAAGGCGAATCCAGCAAGGGCTTCTCTCTTGACGCATTTGGCCGAGCGAGAGCTCCACGGACGCTTTGGACACTGTAAACCAGCAAGAAAATGATTGCACCTCGAGCTGAGGAAAATCCGTGCACAGAGCACTGTGGATGCGTGCAGTTATACACGCGCTGAAGAGCGGGACAGCTCAAAGCCATCGCTGGGCTTCAGTTCGCCATCCAGAGCACAGAAGGCGAAGAACGCAGCAGCCGGGCAGCGGGCAGGCATTCTAAGGGGCTCAGCGTGCCGGCTTCCAAAGTCCAGCAGAGAGCTGCTTCACAAGCGCATTCAGCTGATGAGAATGCTCCGGCAGCTTCCGAGAGTAAGGCGCAGCCCTTGCACTCCATCATCACACAACCTGGCCAGAAACAGTTGCTTGCACCCTGCCGTGTTGCAGAGTCCACGCAGCTTGAGCGCACCCAGAAGGACGCGTCGAGAAAGAAGGCGTTCTTCAAGGTGCCCCTTCTCGAAGCAGCCTGGAAACTGAGCACAACACACTGCGGCTAGGCAGCTTCCTTCGCCGATAGACGTGCCGTCCCACCCATTAGGCACTCTCGCAGCTCCGTTGCCCGCTTGCAGCAGCTGCTCCCAAAGAAAAAGGCTCCAGGAGCAACAGCCACTGCTGGGCTGAACCTTCCCCTTGCCTCACGTAGAGCAACGAGAAACTGTCCTCTGCACGCTGGCTTTCCCTTCTCCACCGCACCTACCACCGTGATCGCTGCGTCTCGAAGCATAAACCGAGCATCGTTGTTTCCAGGGGCTACTGGAAGAGAACTAGGCAGCAGCACAAGTAGCCGCAAGTCGAGCTTTCTGTTTCCGACTGCTAAAGTGAATCCGCGAACGAGCGAGTGGCAGGCACGCTTCCTCTTGCAGCCTGTGCGAGTCGCACGGCAGCCCGGTGGTGCTCTGCGCCTTCGTTCTTCTGCCCCTTCGTACCACGTCGCGCTTTCGTTTCGCTGCAGACGAACGGTCGTCTGCTTCTCGCCCAGAGAGCACGGTGCCGGCAGCGAAAGCCTCCAGGCTGCTGCTTCTGCCGAAACACGCCTGGGCTATGCACTTTCCCTCGCAGCGCTAGGTAGCGGCACCTTCCGTCTGCGTGGTAGCCTGAACCTTAAGGGAGAGCTTCTCGGCTGCGTCTCGCCCACAGAACACTTTTAGGTCAGCGAGCTTACCCAGAGCTTGCCCCCGATGCGTGGAAGCTTGTATTTGCACCACATTCCAGGGCTAGGCTTCTTGCCTGTACAGCCTGCACAGCGCCGGCAGAGCGCGGTGCTCTCTGCAGCCTTCTTCTCGCTTCCGAGTACCACCGCGCACCTTCCAGCCTTGCAGAGAGCGAAGATGCGGACAGACGTCCCGCACAGAAGAACGTGCCAGGACGAAAAGATGTTCCCCCTTTCCTCCTCGTCGTCGCCCGGATTGTGGTGCTGTGTTGAAAGTCTTGGCCAGCGAAAGGCGAATCCAGCAAGGGCTTCTCTCTTGACGCATTTGGCCGAGCGAGAGCTCCACGGACGCTTTGGACACTGTAAACCAGCAAGAAAATGATTGCACCTCGAGCTGAGGAAAATCCGTGCACAGAGCACTGTGGATGCGTGCAGTTATACACGCGCTGAAGAGCGGGACAGCTCAAAGCCATCGCTGGGCTTCAGTTCGCCATCCAGAGCACAGAAGGCGAAGAACGCAGCAGCCGGGCAGCGGGCAGGCATTCTAAGGGGCTCAGCGTGCCGGCTTCCAAAGTCCAGCAGAGAGCTGCTTCACAAGCGCATTCAGCTGATGAGAATGCTCCGGCAGCTTCCGAGAGTAAGGCGCAGCCCTTGCACTCCATCATCACACAACCTGGCCAGAAACAGTTGCTTGCACCCTGCCGTGTTGCAGAGTCCACGCAGCTTGAGCGCACCCAGAAGGACGCGTCGAGAAAGAAGGCGTTCTTCAAGGTGCCCCTTCTCGAAGCAGCCTGGAAACTGAGCACAACACACTGCGGCTAGGCAGCTTCCTTCGCCGATAGACGTGCCGTCCCACCCATTAGGCACTCTCGCAGCTCCGTTGCCCGCTTGCAGCAGCTGCTCCCAAAGAAAAAGGCTCCAGGAGCAACAGCCACTGCTGGGCTGAACCTTCCCCTTGCCTCACGTAGAGCAACGAGAAACTGTCCTCTGCACGCTGGCTTTCCCTTCTCCACCGCACCTACCACCGTGATCGCTGCGTCTCGAAGCATAAACCGAGCATCGTTGTTTCCAGGGGCTACTGGAAGAGAACTAGGCAGCAGCACAAGTAGCCGCAAGTCGAGCTTTCTGTTTCCGACTGCTAAAGTGAATCCGCGAACGAGCGAGTGGCAGGCACGCTTCCTCTTGCAGCCTGTGCGAGTCGCACGGCAGCCCGGTGCTGCTCTGCGCCTTCGTTCTTCTGCCCCTTCGTACCACGTCGCGCTTTCGTTTCGCTGCAGACGAACGGTCGTCTGCTTCTCGCCCAGAGAGCACGGTGCCGGCAGCGAAAGCCTCCAGGCTGCTGCTTCTGCCGAAACACGCCTGGGCTATGCACTTTCCCTCGCAGCGCTAGGTAGCGGCACCTTCCGTCTGCGTGGTAGCCTGAACCTTAAGGGAGAGCTTCTCGGCTGCGTCTCGCCCACAGAACACTTTTAGGTCAGCGAGCTTACCCAGAGCTTGCCCCCGATGCGTGGAAGCTTGTATTTGCACCACATTCCAGGGCTAGGCTTCTTGCCTGTACAGCCTGCACAGCGCCGGCAGAGCGCGGTGCTCTCTGCAGCCTTCTTCTCGCTTCCGAGTACCACCGCGCACCTTCCAGCCTTGCAGAGAGCGAAGATGCGGACGGACGTCCCGCACAGAAGAACGTGCCAGGACGAAAAGATGTTCCCCCTTTCCTCCTCGTCGTCGCCCGGATTGTGGTGCTGTGTTGAAAGTCTTGGCCAGCGAAAGGCGAATCCAGCAAGGGCTTCTCTCTTGACGCATTTGGCCGAGCGAGAGCTCCACGGACGCTTTGGACACTGTAAACCAGCAAGAAAATGATTGCACCTCGAGCTGAGGAAAATCCGTGCACAGAGCACTGTGGATGCGTGCAGTTATACACGCGCTGAAGAGCGGGACAGCTCAAAGCCATCGCTGGGCTTCAGTTCGCCATCCAGAGCACAGAAGGCGAAGAACGCAGCAGCCGGGCAGCGGGCAGGCATTCTAAGGGGCTCAGCGTGCCGGCTTCCAAAGTCCAGCAGAGAGCTGCTTCACAAGCGCATTCAGCTGATGAGAATGCTCCGGCAGCTTCCGAGAGTAAGGCGCAGCCCTTGCACTCCATCATCACACAATCTGGCCAGAAACAGTTGCTTGCACCCTGCCGTGTTGCAGAGTCCACGCAGCTTGAGCGCACCCAGAAGGACGCGTCGAGAAAGAAGGCGTTCTTCAAGGTGCCCCTTCTCGAAGCAGCCTGGAAACTGAGCACAACACACTGCGGCTAGGCAGCTTCCTTCGCCGATAGACGTGCCGTCCCACCCATTAGGCACTCTCGCAGCTCCGTTGCCCGCTTGCAGCAGCTGCTCCCAAAGAAAAAGGCTCCAGGAGCAACAGCCACTGCTGGGCTGAACCTTCCCCTTGCCTCACGTAGAGCAACGAGAAACTGTCCTCTGCACGCTGGCTTTCCCTTCTCCACCGCACCTACCACCGTGATCGCTGCGTCTCGAAGCATAAACCGAGCATCGTTGTTTCCAGGGGCTACTGGAAGAGAACTAGGCAGCAGCACAAGTAGCCGCAAGTCGAGCTTTCTGTTTCCGACTGCTAAAGTGAATCCGCGAACGAGCGAGTGGCAGGCACGCTTCCTCTTGCAGCCTGTGCGAGTCGCACGGCAGCCCGGTGCTGCTCTGCGCCTTCGTTCTTCTGCCCCTTCGTACCACGTCGCGCTTTCGTTTCGCTGCAGACGAACGGTCGTCTGCTTCTCGCCCAGAGAGCACGGTGCCGGCAGCGAAAGCCTCCAGGCTGCTGCTTCTGCCGAAACACGCCTGGGCTATGCACTTTCCCTCGCAGCGCTAGGTAGCGGCACCTTCCGTCTGCGTGGTAGCCTGAACCTTAAGGGAGAGCTTCTCGGCTGCGTCTCGCCCACAGAACACTTTTAGGTCAGCGAGCTTACCCAGAGCTTGCCCCCGATGCGTGGAAGCTTGTATTTGCACCACATTCCAGGGCTAGGCTTCTTGCCTGTACAGCCTGCACAGCGCCGGCAGAGCGCGGTGCTCTCTGCAGCCTTCTTCTCGCTTCCGAGTACCACCGCGCACCTTCCAGCCTTGCAGAGAGCGAAGATGCGGACGGACGTCCCGCACAGAAGAACGTGCCAGGACGAAAAGATGTTCCCCCTTTCCTCCTCGTCGTCGCCCGGATTGTGGTGCTGTGTTGAAAGTCTTGGCCAGCGAAAGGCGAATCCAGCAAGGGCTTCTCTCTTGACGCATTTGGCCGAGCGAGAGCTCCACGGACGCTTTGGACACTGTAAACCAGCAAGAAAATGATTGCACCTCGAGCTGAGGAAAATCCGTGCACAGAGCACTGTGGATGCGTGCAGTTATACACGCGCTGAAGAGCGGGACAGCTCAAAGCCATCGCTGGGCTTCAGTTCGCCATCCAGAGCACAGAAGGCGAAGAACGCAGCAGCCGGGCAGCGGGCAGGCATTCTAAGGGGCTCAGCGTGCCGGCTTCCAAAGTCCAGCAGAGAGCTGCTTCACAAGCGCATTCAGCTGATGAGAATGCTCCGGCAGCTTCCGAGAGTAAGGCGCAGCCCTTGCACTCCATCATCACACAACCTGGCCAGAAACAGTTGCTTGCACCCTGCCGTGTTGCAGAGTCCACGCAGCTTGAGCGCACCCAGAAGGACGCGTCGAGAAAGAAGGCGTTCTTCAAGGTGCCCCTTCTCGAAGCAGCCTGGAAACTGAGCACAACACACTGCGGCTAGGCAGCTTCCTTCGCCGATAGACGTGCCGTCCCACCCATTAGGCACTCTCGCAGCTCCGTTGCCCGCTTGCAGCAGCTGCTCCCAAAGAAAAAGGCTCCAGGAGCAACAGCCACTGCTGGGCTGAACCTTCCCCTTGCCTCACGTAGAGCAACGAGAAACTGTCCTCTGCACGCTGGCTTTCCCTTCTCCACCGCACCTACCACCGTGATCGCTGCGTCTCGAAGCATAAACCGAGCATCGTTGTTTCCAGGGGCTACTGGAAGAGAACTAGGCAGCAGCACAAGTAGCCGCAAGTCGAGCTTTCTGTTTCCGACTGCTAAAGTGAATCCGCGAACGAGCGAGTGGCAGGCACGCTTCCTCTTGCAGCCTGTGCGAGTCGCACGGCAGCCCGGTGGTGCTCTGCGCCTTCGTTCTTCTGCCCCTTCGTACCACGTCGCGCTTTCGTTTCGCTGCAGACGAACGGTCGTCTGCTTCTCGCCCAGAGAGCACGGTGCCGGCAGCGAAAGCCTCCAGGCTGCTGCTTCTGCCGAAACACGCCTGGGCTATGCACTTTCCCTCGCAGCGCTAGGTAGCGGCACCTTCCGTCTGCGTGGTAGCCTGAACCTTAAGGGAGAGCTTCTCGGCTGCGTCTCGCCCACAGAACACTTTTAGGTCAGCGAGCTTACCCAGAGCTTGCCCCCGATGCGTGGAAGCTTGTATTTGCACCACATTCCAGGGCTAGGCTTCTTGCCTGTACAGCCTGCACAGCGCCGGCAGAGCGCGGTGCTCTCTGCAGCCTTCTTCTCGCTTCCGAGTACCACCGCGCACCTTCCAGCCTTGCAGAGAGCGAAGATGCGGACGGACGTCCCGCACAGAAGAACGTGCCAGGACGAAAAGATGTTCCCCCTTTCCTCCTCGTCGTCGCCCGGATTGTGGTGCTGTGTTGAAAGTCTTGGCCAGCGAAAGGCGAATCCAGCAAGGGCTTCTCTCTTGACGCATTTGGCCGAGCGAGAGCTCCACGGACGCTTTGGACACTGTAAACCAGCAAGAAAATGATTGCACCTCGAGCTGAGGAAAATCCGTGCACAGAGCACTGTGGATGCGTGCAGTTATACACGCGCTGAAGAGCGGGACAGCTCAAAGCCATCGCTGGGCTTCAGTTCGCCATCCAGAGCACAGAAGGCGAAGAACGCAGCAGCCGGGCAGCGGGCAGGCATTCTAAGGGGCTCAGCGTGCCGGCTTCCAAAGTCCAGCAGAGAGCTGCTTCACAAGCGCATTCAGCTGATGAGAATGCTCCGGCAGCTTCCGAGAGTAAGGCGCAGCCCTTGCACTCCATCATCACACAACCTGGCCAGAAACAGTTGCTTGCACCCTGCCGTGTTGCAGAGTCCACGCAGCTTGAGCGCACCCAGAAGGACGCGTCGAGAAAGAAGGCGTTCTTCAAGGTGCCCCTTCTCGAAGCAGCCTGGAAACTGAGCACAACACACTGCGGCTAGGCAGCTTCCTTCGCCGATAGACGTGCCGTCCCACCCATTAGGCACTCTCGCAGCTCCGTTGCCCGCTTGCAGCAGCTGCTCCCAAAGAAAAAGGCTCCAGGAGCAACAGCCACTGCTGGGCTGAACCTTCCCCTTGCCTCACGTAGAGCAACGAGAAACTGTCCTCTGCACGCTGGCTTTCCCTTCTCCACCGCACCTACCACCGTGATCGCTGCGTCTCGAAGCATAAACCGAGCATCGTTGTTTCCAGGGGCTACTGGAAGAGAACTAGGCAGCAGCACAAGTAGCCGCAAGTCGAGCTTTCTGTTTCCGACTGCTAAAGTGAATCCGCGAACGAGCGAGTGGCAGGCACGCTTCCTCTTGCAGCCTGTGCGAGTCGCACGGCAGCCCGGTGCTGCTCTGCGCCTTCGTTCTTCTGCCCCTTCGTACCACGTCGCGCTTTCGTTTCGCTGCAGACGAACGGTCGTCTGCTTCTCGCCCAGAGAGCACGGTGCCGGCAGCGAAAGCCTCCAGGCTGCTGCTTCTGCCGAAACACGCCTGGGCTATGCACTTTCCCTCGCAGCGCTAGGTAGCGGCACCTTCCGTCTGCGTGGTAGCCTGAACCTTAAGGGAGAGCTTCTCGGCTGCGTCTCGCCCACAGAACACTTTTAGGTCAGCGAGCTTACCCAGAGCTTGCCCCCGATGCGTGGAAGCTTGTATTTGCACCACATTCCAGGGCTAGGCTTCTTGCCTGTACAGCCTGCACAGCGCCGGCAGAGCGCGGTGCTCTCTGCAGCCTTCTTCTCGCTTCCGAGTACCACCGCGCACCTTCCAGCCTTGCAGAGAGCGAAGATGCGGACGGACGTCCCGCACAGAAGAACGTGCCAGGACGAAAAGATGTTCCCCCTTTCCTCCTCGTCGTCGCCCGGATTGTGGTGCTGTGTTGAAAGTCTTGGCCAGCGAAAGGCGAATCCAGCAAGGGCTTCTCTCTTGACGCATTTGGCCGAGCGAGAGCTCCACGGACGCTTTGGACACTGTAAACCAGCAAGAAAATGATTGCACCTCGAGCTGAGGAAAATCCGTGCACAGAGCACTGTGGATGCGTGCAGTTATACACGCGCTGAAGAGCGGGACAGCTCAAAGCCATCGCTGGGCTTCAGTTCGCCATCCAGAGCACAGAAGGCGAAGAACGCAGCAGCCGGGCAGCGGGCAGGCATTCTAAGGGGCTCAGCGTGCCGGCTTCCAAAGTCCAGCAGAGAGCTGCTTCACAAGCGCATTCAGCTGATGAGAATGCTCCGGCAGCTTCCGAGAGTAAGGCGCAGCCCTTGCACTCCATCATCACACAACCTGGCCAGAAACAGTTGCTTGCACCCTGCCGTGTTGCAGAGTCCACGCAGCTTGAGCGCACCCAGAAGGACGCGTCGAGAAAGAAGGCGTTCTTCAAGGTGCCCCTTCTCGAAGCAGCCTGGAAACTGAGCACAACACACTGCGGCTAGGCAGCTTCCTTCGCCGATAGACGTGCCGTCCCACCCATTAGGCACTCTCGCAGCTCCGTTGCCCGCTTGCAGCAGCTGCTCCCAAAGAAAAAGGCTCCAGGAGCAACAGCCACTGCTGGGCTGAACCTTCCCCTTGCCTCACGTAGAGCAACGAGAAACTGTCCTCTGCACGCTGGCTTTCCCTTCTCCACCGCACCTACCACCGTGATCGCTGCGTCTCGAAGCATAAACCGAGCATCGTTGTTTCCAGGGGCTACTGGAAGAGAACTAGGCAGCAGCACAAGTAGCCGCAAGTCGAGCTTTCTGTTTCCGACTGCTAAAGTGAATCCGCGAACGAGCGAGTGGCAGGCACGCTTCCTCTTGCAGCCTGTGCGAGTCGCACGGCAGCCCGGTGGTGCTCTGCGCCTTCGTTCTTCTGCCCCTTCGTACCACGTCGCGCTTTCGTTTCGCTGCAGACGAACGGTCGTCTGCTTCTCGCCCAGAGAGCACGGTGCCGGCAGCGAAAGCCTCCAGGCTGCTGCTTCTGCCGAAACACGCCTGGGCTATGCACTTTCCCTCGCAGCGCTAGGTAGCGGCACCTTCCGTCTGCGTGGTAGCCTGAACCTTAAGGGAGAGCTTCTCGGCTGCGTCTCGCCCACAGAACACTTTTAGGTCAGCGAGCTTACCCAGAGCTTGCCCCCGATGCGTGGAAGCTTGTATTTGCACCACATTCCAGGGCTAGGCTTCTTGCCTGTACAGCCTGCACAGCGCCGGCAGAGCGCGGTGCTCTCTGCAGCCTTCTTCTCGCTTCCGAGTACCACCGCGCACCTTCCAGCCTTGCAGAGAGCGAAGATGCGGACGGACGTCCCGCACAGAAGAACGTGCCAGGACGAAAAGATGTTCCCCCTTTCCTCCTCGTCGTCGCCCGGATTGTGGTGCTGTGTTGAAAGTCTTGGCCAGCGAAAGGCGAATCCAGCAAGGGCTTCTCTCTTGACGCATTTGGCCGAGCGAGAGCTCCACGGACGCTTTGGACACTGTAAACCAGCAAGAAAATGATTGCACCTCGAGCTGAGGAAAATCCGTGCACAGAGCACTGTGGATGCGTGCAGTTATACACGCGCTGAAGAGCGGGACAGCTCAAAGCCATCGCTGGGCTTCAGTTCGCCATCCAGAGCACAGAAGGCGAAGAACGCAGCAGCCGGGCAGCGGGCAGGCATTCTAAGGGGCTCAGCGTGCCGGCTTCCAAAGTCCAGCAGAGAGCTGCTTCACAAGCGCATTCAGCTGATGAGAATGCTCCGGCAGCTTCCGAGAGTAAGGCGCAGCCCTTGCACTCCATCATCACACAACCTGGCCAGAAACAGTTGCTTGCACCCTGCCGTGTTGCAGAGTCCACGCAGCTTGAGCGCACCCAGAAGGACGCGTCGAGAAAGAAGGCGTTCTTCAAGGTGCCCCTTCTCGAAGCAGCCTGGAAACTGAGCACAACACACTGCGGCTAGGCAGCTTCCTTCGCCGATAGACGTGCCGTCCCACCCATTAGGCACTCTCGCAGCTCCGTTGCCCGCTTGCAGCAGCTGCTCCCAAAGAAAAAGGCTCCAGGAGCAACAGCCACTGCTGGGCTGAACCTTCCCCTTGCCTCACGTAGAGCAACGAGAAACTGTCCTCTGCACGCTGGCTTTCCCTTCTCCACCGCACCTACCACCGTGATCGCTGCGTCTCGAAGCATAAACCGAGCATCGTTGTTTCCAGGGGCTACTGGAAGAGAACTAGGCAGCAGCACAAGTAGCCGCAAGTCGAGCTTTCTGTTTCCGACTGCTAAAGTGAATCCGCGAACGAGCGAGTGGCAGGCACGCTTCCTCTTGCAGCCTGTGCGAGTCGCACGGCAGCCCGGTGCTGCTCTGCGCCTTCGTTCTTCTGCCCCTTCGTACCACGTCGCGCTTTCGTTTCGCTGCAGACGAACGGTCGTCTGCTTCTCGCCCAGAGAGCACGGTGCCGGCAGCGAAAGCCTCCAGGCTGCTGCTTCTGCCGAAACACGCCTGGGCTATGCACTTTCCCTCGCAGCGCTAGGTAGCGGCACCTTCCGTCTGCGTGGTAGCCTGAACCTTAAGGGAGAGCTTCTCGGCTGCGTCTCGCCCACAGAACACTTTTAGGTCAGCGAGCTTACCCAGAGCTTGCCCCCGATGCGTGGAAGCTTGTATTTGCACCACATTCCAGGGCTAGGCTTCTTGCCTGTACAGCCTGCACAGCGCCGGCAGAGCGCGGTGCTCTCTGCAGCCTTCTTCTCGCTTCCGAGTACCACCGCGCACCTTCCAGCCTTGCAGAGAGCGAAGATGCGGACGGACGTCCCGCACAGAAGAACGTGCCAGGACGAAAAGATGTTCCCCCTTTCCTCCTCGTCGTCGCCCGGATTGTGGTGCTGTGTTGAAAGTCTTGGCCAGCGAAAGGCGAATCCAGCAAGGGCTTCTCTCTTGACGCATTTGGCCGAGCGAGAGCTCCACGGACGCTTTGGACACTGTAAACCAGCAAGAAAATGATTGCACCTCGAGCTGAGGAAAATCCGTGCACAGAGCACTGTGGATGCGTGCAGTTATACACGCGCTGAAGAGCGGGACAGCTCAAAGCCATCGCTGGGCTTCAGTTCGCCATCCAGAGCACAGAAGGCGAAGAACGCAGCAGCCGGGCAGCGGGCAGGCATTCTAAGGGGCTCAGCGTGCCGGCTTCCAAAGTCCAGCAGAGAGCTGCTTCACAAGCGCATTCAGCTGATGAGAATGCTCCGGCAGCTTCCGAGAGTAAGGCGCAGCCCTTGCACTCCATCATCACACAACCTGGCCAGAAACAGTTGCTTGCACCCTGCCGTGTTGCAGAGTCCACGCAGCTTGAGCGCACCCAGAAGGACGCGTCGAGAAAGAAGGCGTTCTTCAAGGTGCCCCTTCTCGAAGCAGCCTGGAAACTGAGCACAACACACTGCGGCTAGGCAGCTTCCTTCGCCGATAGACGTGCCGTCCCACCCATTAGGCACTCTCGCAGCTCCGTTGCCCGCTTGCAGCAGCTGCTCCCAAAGAAAAAGGCTCCAGGAGCAACAGCCACTGCTGGGCTGAACCTTCCCCTTGCCTCACGTAGAGCAACGAGAAACTGTCCTCTGCACGCTGGCTTTCCCTTCTCCACCGCACCTACCACCGTGATCGCTGCGTCTCGAAGCATAAACCGAGCATCGTTGTTTCCAGGGGCTACTGGAAGAGAACTAGGCAGCAGCACAAGTAGCCGCAAGTCGAGCTTTCTGTTTCCGACTGCTAAAGTGAATCCGCGAACGAGCGAGTGGCAGGCACGCTTCCTCTTGCAGCCTGTGCGAGTCGCACGGCAGCCCGGTGCTGCTCTGCGCCTTCGTTCTTCTGCCCCTTCGTACCACGTCGCGCTTTCGTTTCGCTGCAGACGAACGGTCGTCTGCTTCTCGCCCAGAGAGCACGGTGCCGGCAGCGAAAGCCTCCAGGCTGCTGCTTCTGCCGAAACACGCCTGGGCTATGCACTTTCCCTCGCAGCGCTAGGTAGCGGCACCTTCCGTCTGCGTGGTAGCCTGAACCTTAAGGGAGAGCTTCTCGGCTGCGTCTCGCCCACAGAACACTTTTAGGTCAGCGAGCTTACCCAGAGCTTGCCCCCGATGCGTGGAAGCTTGTATTTGCACCACATTCCAGGGCTAGGCTTCTTGCCTGTACAGCCTGCACAGCGCCGGCAGAGCGCGGTGCTCTCTGCAGCCTTCTTCTCGCTTCCGAGTACCACCGCGCACCTTCCAGCCTTGCAGAGAGCGAAGATGCGGACGGACGTCCCGCACAGAAGAACGTGCCAGGACGAAAAGATGTTCCCCCTTTCCTCCTCGTCGTCGCCCGGATTGTGGTGCTGTGTTGAAAGTCTTGGCCAGCGAAAGGCGAATCCAGCAAGGGCTTCTCTCTTGACGCATTTGGCCGAGCGAGAGCTCCACGGACGCTTTGGACACTGTAAACCAGCAAGAAAATGATTGCACCTCGAGCTGAGGAAAATCCGTGCACAGAGCACTGTGGATGCGTGCAGTTATACACGCGCTGAAGAGCGGGACAGCTCAAAGCCATCGCTGGGCTTCAGTTCGCCATCCAGAGCACAGAAGGCGAAGAACGCAGCAGCCGGGCAGCGGGCAGGCATTCTAAGGGGCTCAGCGTGCCGGCTTCCAAAGTCCAGCAGAGAGCTGCTTCACAAGCGCATTCAGCTGATGAGAATGCTCCGGCAGCTTCCGAGAGTAAGGCGCAGCCCTTGCACTCCATCATCACACAACCTGGCCAGAAACAGTTGCTTGCACCCTGCCGTGTTGCAGAGTCCACGCAGCTTGAGCGCACCCAGAAGGACGCGTCGAGAAAGAAGGCGTTCTTCAAGGTGCCCCTTCTCGAAGCAGCCTGGAAACTGAGCACAACACACTGCGGCTAGGCAGCTTCCTTCGCCGATAGACGTGCCGTCCCACCCATTAGGCACTCTCGCAGCTCCGTTGCCCGCTTGCAGCAGCTGCTCCCAAAGAAAAAGGCTCCAGGAGCAACAGCCACTGCTGGGCTGAACCTTCCCCTTGCCTCACGTAGAGCAACGAGAAACTGTCCTCTGCACGCTGGCTTTCCCTTCTCCACCGCACCTACCACCGTGATCGCTGCGTCTCGAAGCATAAACCGAGCATCGTTGTTTCCAGGGGCTACTGGAAGAGAACTAGGCAGCAGCACAAGTAGCCGCAAGTCGAGCTTTCTGTTTCCGACTGCTAAAGTGAATCCGCGAACGAGCGAGTGGCAGGCACGCTTCCTCTTGCAGCCTGTGCGAGTCGCACGGCAGCCCGGTGCTGCTCTGCGCCTTCGTTCTTCTGCCCCTTCGTACCACGTCGCGCTTTCGTTTCGCTGCAGACGAACGGTCGTCTGCTTCTCGCCCAGAGAGCACGGTGCCGGCAGCGAAAGCCTCCAGGCTGCTGCTTCTGCCGAAACACGCCTGGGCTATGCACTTTCCCTCGCAGCGCTAGGTAGCGGCACCTTCCGTCTGCGTGGTAGCCTGAACCTTAAGGGAGAGCTTCTCGGCTGCGTCTCGCCCACAGAACACTTTTAGGTCAGCGAGCTTACCCAGAGCTTGCCCCCGATGCGTGGAAGCTTGTATTTGCACCACATTCCAGGGCTAGGCTTCTTGCCTGTACAGCCTGCACAGCGCCGGCAGAGCGCGGTGCTCTCTGCAGCCTTCTTCTCGCTTCCGAGTACCACCGCGCACCTTCCAGCCTTGCAGAGAGCGAAGATGCGGACGGACGTCCCGCACAGAAGAACGTGCCAGGACGAAAAGATGTTCCCCCTTTCCTCCTCGTCGTCGCCCGGATTGTGGTGCTGTGTTGAAAGTCTTGGCCAGCGAAAGGCGAATCCAGCAAGGGCTTCTCTCTTGACGCATTTGGCCGAGCGAGAGCTCCACGGACGCTTTGGACACTGTAAACCAGCAAGAAAATGATTGCACCTCGAGCTGAGGAAAATCCGTGCACAGAGCACTGTGGATGCGTGCAGTTATACACGCGCTGAAGAGCGGGACAGCTCAAAGCCATCGCTGGGCTTCAGTTCGCCATCCAGAGCACAGAAGGCGAAGAACGCAGCAGCCGGGCAGCGGGCAGGCATTCTAAGGGGCTCAGCGTGCCGGCTTCCAAAGTCCAGCAGAGAGCTGCTTCACAAGCGCATTCAGCTGATGAGAATGCTCCGGCAGCTTCCGAGAGTAAGGCGCAGCCCTTGCACTCCATCATCACACAACCTGGCCAGAAACAGTTGCTTGCACCCTGCCGTGTTGCAGAGTCCACGCAGCTTGAGCGCACCCAGAAGGACGCGTCGAGAAAGAAGGCGTTCTTCAAGGTGCCCCTTCTCGAAGCAGCCTGGAAACTGAGCACAACACACTGCGGCTAGGCAGCTTCCTTCGCCGATAGACGTGCCGTCCCACCCATTAGGCACTCTCGCAGCTCCGTTGCCCGCTTGCAGCAGCTGCTCCCAAAGAAAAAGGCTCCAGGAGCAACAGCCACTGCTGGGCTGAACCTTCCCCTTGCCTCACGTAGAGCAACGAGAAACTGTCCTCTGCACGCTGGCTTTCCCTTCTCCACCGCACCTACCACCGTGATCGCTGCGTCTCGAAGCATAAACCGAGCATCGTTGTTTCCAGGGGCTACTGGAAGAGAACTAGGCAGCAGCACAAGTAGCCGCAAGTCGAGCTTTCTGTTTCCGACTGCTAAAGTGAATCCGCGAACGAGCGAGTGGCAGGCACGCTTCCTCTTGCAGCCTGTGCGAGTCGCACGGCAGCCCGGTGCTGCTCTGCGCCTTCGTTCTTCTGCCCCTTCGTACCACGTCGCGCTTTCGTTTCGCTGCAGACGAACGGTCGTCTGCTTCTCGCCCAGAGAGCACGGTGCCGGCAGCGAAAGCCTCCAGGCTGCTGCTTCTGCCGAAACACGCCTGGGCTATGCACTTTCCCTCGCAGCGCTAGGTAGCGGCACCTTCCGTCTGCGTGGTAGCCTGAACCTTAAGGGAGAGCTTCTCGGCTGCGTCTCGCCCACAGAACACTTTTAGGTCAGCGAGCTTACCCAGAGCTTGCCCCCGATGCGTGGAAGCTTGTATTTGCACCACATTCCAGGGCTAGGCTTCTTGCCTGTACAGCCTGCACAGCGCCGGCAGAGCGCGGTGCTCTCTGCAGCCTTCTTCTCGCTTCCGAGTACCACCGCGCACCTTCCAGCCTTGCAGAGAGCGAAGATGCGGACGGACGTCCCGCACAGAAGAACGTGCCAGGACGAAAAGATGTTCCCCCTTTCCTCCTCGTCGTCGCCCGGATTGTGGTGCTGTGTTGAAAGTCTTGGCCAGCGAAAGGCGAATCCAGCAAGGGCTTCTCTCTTGACGCATTTGGCCGAGCGAGAGCTCCACGGACGCTTTGGACACTGTAAACCAGCAAGAAAATGATTGCACCTCGAGCTGAGGAAAATCCGTGCACAGAGCACTGTGGATGCGTGCAGTTATACACGCGCTGAAGAGCGGGACAGCTCAAAGCCATCGCTGGGCTTCAGTTCGCCATCCAGAGCACAGAAGGCGAAGAACGCAGCAGCCGGGCAGCGGGCAGGCATTCTAAGGGGCTCAGCGTGCCGGCTTCCAAAGTCCAGCAGAGAGCTGCTTCACAAGCGCATTCAGCTGATGAGAATGCTCCGGCAGCTTCCGAGAGTAAGGCGCAGCCCTTGCACTCCATCATCACACAACCTGGCCAGAAACAGTTGCTTGCACCCTGCCGTGTTGCAGAGTCCACGCAGCTTGAGCGCACCCAGAAGGACGCGTCGAGAAAGAAGGCGTTCTTCAAGGTGCCCCTTCTCGAAGCAGCCTGGAAACTGAGCACAACACACTGCGGCTAGGCAGCTTCCTTCGCCGATAGACGTGCCGTCCCACCCATTAGGCACTCTCGCAGCTCCGTTGCCCGCTTGCAGCAGCTGCTCCCAAAGAAAAAGGCTCCAGGAGCAACAGCCACTGCTGGGCTGAACCTTCCCCTTGCCTCACGTAGAGCAACGAGAAACTGTCCTCTGCACGCTGGCTTTCCCTTCTCCACCGCACCTACCACCGTGATCGCTGCGTCTCGAAGCATAAACCGAGCATCGTTGTTTCCAGGGGCTACTGGAAGAGAACTAGGCAGCAGCACAAGTAGCCGCAAGTCGAGCTTTCTGTTTCCGACTGCTAAAGTGAATCCGCGAACGAGCGAGTGGCAGGCACGCTTCCTCTTGCAGCCTGTGCGAGTCGCACGGCAGCCCGGTGCTGCTCTGCGCCTTCGTTCTTCTGCCCCTTCGTACCACGTCGCGCTTTCGTTTCGCTGCAGACGAACGGTCGTCTGCTTCTCGCCCAGAGAGCACGGTGCCGGCAGCGAAAGCCTCCAGGCTGCTGCTTCTGCCGAAACACGCCTGGGCTATGCACTTTCCCTCGCAGCGCTAGGTAGCGGCACCTTCCGTCTGCGTGGTAGCCTGAACCTTAAGGGAGAGCTTCTCGGCTGCGTCTCGCCCACAGAACACTTTTAGGTCAGCGAGCTTACCCAGAGCTTGCCCCCGATGCGTGGAAGCTTGTATTTGCACCACATTCCAGGGCTAGGCTTCTTGCCTGTACAGCCTGCACAGCGCCGGCAGAGCGCGGTGCTCTCTGCAGCCTTCTTCTCGCTTCCGAGTACCACCGCGCACCTTCCAGCCTTGCAGAGAGCGAAGATGCGGACGGACGTCCCGCACAGAAGAACGTGCCAGGACGAAAAGATGTTCCCCCTTTCCTCCTCGTCGTCGCCCGGATTGTGGTGCTGTGTTGAAAGTCTTGGCCAGCGAAAGGCGAATCCAGCAAGGGCTTCTCTCTTGACGCATTTGGCCGAGCGAGAGCTCCACGGACGCTTTGGACACTGTAAACCAGCAAGAAAATGATTGCACCTCGAGCTGAGGAAAATCCGTGCACAGAGCACTGTGGATGCGTGCAGTTATACACGCGCTGAAGAGCGGGACAGCTCAAAGCCATCGCTGGGCTTCAGTTCGCCATCCAGAGCACAGAAGGCGAAGAACGCAGCAGCCGGGCAGCGGGCAGGCATTCTAAGGGGCTCAGCGTGCCGGCTTCCAAAGTCCAGCAGAGAGCTGCTTCACAAGCGCATTCAGCTGATGAGAATGCTCCGGCAGCTTCCGAGAGTAAGGCGCAGCCCTTGCACTCCATCATCACACAACCTGGCCAGAAACAGTTGCTTGCACCCTGCCGTGTTGCAGAGTCCACGCAGCTTGAGCGCACCCAGAAGGACGCGTCGAGAAAGAAGGCGTTCTTCAAGGTGCCCCTTCTCGAAGCAGCCTGGAAACTGAGCACAACACACTGCGGCTAGGCAGCTTCCTTCGCCGATAGACGTGCCGTCCCACCCATTAGGCACTCTCGCAGCTCCGTTGCCCGCTTGCAGCAGCTGCTCCCAAAGAAAAAGGCTCCAGGAGCAACAGCCACTGCTGGGCTGAACCTTCCCCTTGCCTCACGTAGAGCAACGAGAAACTGTCCTCTGCACGCTGGCTTTCCCTTCTCCACCGCACCTACCACCGTGATCGCTGCGTCTCGAAGCATAAACCGAGCATCGTTGTTTCCAGGGGCTACTGGAAGAGAACTAGGCAGCAGCACAAGTAGCCGCAAGTCGAGCTTTCTGTTTCCGACTGCTAAAGTGAATCCGCGAACGAGCGAGTGGCAGGCACGCTTCCTCTTGCAGCCTGTGCGAGTCGCACGGCAGCCCGGTGCTGCTCTGCGCCTTCGTTCTTCTGCCCCTTCGTACCACGTCGCGCTTTCGTTTCGCTGCAGACGAACGGTCGTCTGCTTCTCGCCCAGAGAGCACGGTGCCGGCAGCGAAAGCCTCCAGGCTGCTGCTTCTGCCGAAACACGCCTGGGCTATGCACTTTCCCTCGCAGCGCTAGGTAGCGGCACCTTCCGTCTGCGTGGTAGCCTGAACCTTAAGGGAGAGCTTCTCGGCTGCGTCTCGCCCACAGAACACTTTTAGGTCAGCGAGCTTACCCAGAGCTTGCCCCCGATGCGTGGAAGCTTGTATTTGCACCACATTCCAGGGCTAGGCTTCTTGCCTGTACAGCCTGCACAGCGCCGGCAGAGCGCGGTGCTCTCTGCAGCCTTCTTCTCGCTTCCGAGTACCACCGCGCACCTTCCAGCCTTGCAGAGAGCGAAGATGCGGACGGACGTCCCGCACAGAAGAACGTGCCAGGACGAAAAGATGTTCCCCCTTTCCTCCTCGTCGTCGCCCGGATTGTGGTGCTGTGTTGAAAGTCTTGGCCAGCGAAAGGCGAATCCAGCAAGGGCTTCTCTCTTGACGCATTTGGCCGAGCGAGAGCTCCACGGACGCTTTGGACACTGTAAACCAGCAAGAAAATGATTGCACCTCGAGCTGAGGAAAATCCGTGCACAGAGCACTGTGGATGCGTGCAGTTATACACGCGCTGAAGAGCGGGACAGCTCAAAGCCATCGCTGGGCTTCAGTTCGCCATCCAGAGCACAGAAGGCGAAGAACGCAGCAGCCGGGCAGCGGGCAGGCATTCTAAGGGGCTCAGCGTGCCGGCTTCCAAAGTCCAGCAGAGAGCTGCTTCACAAGCGCATTCAGCTGATGAGAATGCTCCGGCAGCTTCCGAGAGTAAGGCGCAGCCCTTGCACTCCATCATCACACAACCTGGCCAGAAACAGTTGCTTGCACCCTGCCGTGTTGCAGAGTCCACGCAGCTTGAGCGCACCCAGAAGGACGCGTCGAGAAAGAAGGCGTTCTTCAAGGTGCCCCTTCTCGAAGCAGCCTGGAAACTGAGCACAACACACTGCGGCTAGGCAGCTTCCTTCGCCGATAGACGTGCCGTCCCACCCATTAGGCACTCTCGCAGCTCCGTTGCCCGCTTGCAGCAGCTGCTCCCAAAGAAAAAGGCTCCAGGAGCAACAGCCACTGCTGGGCTGAACCTTCCCCTTGCCTCACGTAGAGCAACGAGAAACTGTCCTCTGCACGCTGGCTTTCCCTTCTCCACCGCACCTACCACCGTGATCGCTGCGTCTCGAAGCATAAACCGAGCATCGTTGTTTCCAGGGGCTACTGGAAGAGAACTAGGCAGCAGCACAAGTAGCCGCAAGTCGAGCTTTCTGTTTCCGACTGCTAAAGTGAATCCGCGAACGAGCGAGTGGCAGGCACGCTTCCTCTTGCAGCCTGTGCGAGTCGCACGGCAGCCCGGTGCTGCTCTGCGCCTTCGTTCTTCTGCCCCTTCGTACCACGTCGCGCTTTCGTTTCGCTGCAGACGAACGGTCGTCTGCTTCTCGCCCAGAGAGCACGGTGCCGGCAGCGAAAGCCTCCAGGCTGCTGCTTCTGCCGAAACACGCCTGGGCTATGCACTTTCCCTCGCAGCGCTAGGTAGCGGCACCTTCCGTCTGCGTGGTAGCCTGAACCTTAAGGGAGAGCTTCTCGGCTGCGTCTCGCCCACAGAACACTTTTAGGTCAGCGAGCTTACCCAGAGCTTGCCCCCGATGCGTGGAAGCTTGTATTTGCACCACATTCCAGGGCTAGGCTTCTTGCCTGTACAGCCTGCACAGCGCCGGCAGAGCGCGGTGCTCTCTGCAGCCTTCTTCTCGCTTCCGAGTACCACCGCGCACCTTCCAGCCTTGCAGAGAGCGAAGATGCGGACGGACGTCCCGCACAGAAGAACGTGCCAGGACGAAAAGATGTTCCCCCCTTTCCTCCTCGTCGTCGCCCGGATTGTGGTGCTGTGTTGAAAGTCTTGGCCAGCGAAAGGCGAATCCAGCAAGGGCTTCTCTCTTGACGCATTTGGCCGAGCGAGAGCTCCACGGACGCTTTGGACACTGTAAACCAGCAAGAAAATGATTGCACCTCGAGCTGAGGAAAATCCGTGCACAGAGCACTGTGGATGCGTGCAGTTATACACGCGCTGAAGAGCGGGACAGCTCAAAGCCATCGCTGGCTTCAGTTCGCCATCCAGAGCACAGAAGGCGAAGAACGCAGCAGCCGGGCAGCGGGCAGGCATTCTAAGGGGCTCAGCGTGCCGGCTTCCAAAGTCCAGCAGAGAGCTGCTTCACAAGCGCATTCAGCTGATGAGAATGCTCCGGCAGCTTCCGAGAGTAAGGCGCAGCCCTTGCACTCCATCATCACACAACCTGGCCAGAAACAGTTGCTTGCACCCTGCCGTGTTGCAGAGTCCACGCAGCTTGAGCGCACCCAGAAGGACGCGTCGAGAAAGAAGGCGTTCTTCAAGGTGCCCCTTCTCGAAGCAGCCTGGAAACTGAGCACAACACACTGCGGCTAGGCAGCTTCCTTCGCCGATAGACGTGCCGTCCCACCATTAGGCACTCTCGCAGCTCCGTTGCCCGCTTGCAGCAGCTGCTCCCAAAGAAAAAGGCTCCAGGAGCAACAGCCACTGCTGGGCTGAACCTTCCCCTTGCCTCACGTAGAGCAACGAGAAACTGTCCTCTGCACGCTGGCTTTCCCTTCTCCACCGCACCTACCACCGTGATCGCTGCGTCTCGAAGCATAAACCGAGCATCGTTGTTTCCAGGGCTACTGGAAGAGAACTAGGCAGCAGCACAAGTAGCCGCAAGTCGAGCTTTCTGTTTCCGACTGCTAAAGTGAATCCGCGAACGAGCGAGTGGCAGGCACGCTTCCTCTTGCAGCCTGTGCGAGTCGCACGGCAGCCCGGTGGTGCTCTGCGCCTTCGTTCTTCTGCCCCTTCGTACCACGTCGCGCTTTCGTTTCGCTGCAGACGAACGGTCGTCTGCTTCTCGCCCAGAGAGCACGGTGCCGGCAGCGAAAGCCTCCAGGCTGCTGCTTCTGCCGAAACACGCCTGGGCTATGCACTTTCCCTCGCAGCGCTAGGTAGCGGCACCTTCCGTCTGCGTGGTAGCCTGAACCTTAAGGAGAGCTTCTCGGCTGCGTCTCGCCCACAGAACACTTTTAGGTCAGCGAGCTTACCCAGAGCTTGCCCCCGATGCGTGGAAGCTTGTATTTGCACCACATTCCAGGGCTAGGCTTCTTGCCTGTACAGCCTGCACAGCGCCGGCAGAGCGCGGTGCTCTCTGCAGCCTTCTTCTCGCTTCCGAGTACCACCGCGCACCTTCCAGCCTTGCAGAGAGCGAAGATGCGGACGGACGTCCCGCACAGAAGAACGTGCCAGGACGAAAAGATGTTCCCCCTTTCCTCCTCGTCGTCGCCCGGATTGTGGTGCTGTGTTGAAAGTCTTGGCCAGCGAAAGGCGAATCCAGCAAGGGCTTCTCTCTTGACGCATTTGGCCGAGCGAGAGCTCCACGGACGCTTTGGACACTGTAAACCAGCAAGAAAATGATTGCACCTCGAGCTGAGGAAAATCCGTGCACAGAGCACTGTGGATGCGTGCAGTTATACACGCGCTGAAGAGCGGGACAGCTCAAAGCCATCGCTGGGCTTCAGTTCGCCATCCAGAGCACAGAAGGCGAAGAACGCAGCAGCCGGGCAGCGGGCAGGCATTCTAAGGGGCTCAGCGTGCCGGCTTCCAAAGTCCAGCAGAGAGCTGCTTCACAAGCGCATTCAGCTGATGAGAATGCTCCGGCAGCTTCCGAGAGTAAGGCGCAGCCCTTGCACTCCATCATCACACAACCTGGCCAGAAACAGTTGCTTGCACCCTGCCGTGTTGCAGAGTCCACGCAGCTTGAGCGCACCCAGAAGGACGCGTCGAGAAAGAAGGCGTTCTTCAAGGTGCCCCTTCTCGAAGCAGCCTGGAAACTGAGCACAACACACTGCGGCTAGGCAGCTTCCTTCGCCGATAGACGTGCCGTCCCACCCATTAGGCACTCTCGCAGCTCCGTTGCCCGCTTGCAGCAGCTGCTCCCAAAGAAAAAGGCTCCAGGAGCAACAGCCACTGCTGGGCTGAACCTTCCCCTTGCCTCACGTAGAGCAACGAGAAACTGTCCTCTGCACGCTGGCTTTCCCTTCTCCACCGCACCTACCACCGTGATCGCTGCGTCTCGAAGCATAAACCGAGCATCGTTGTTTCCAGGGGCTACTGGAAGAGAACTAGGCAGCAGCACAAGTAGCCGCAAGTCGAGCTTTCTGTTTCCGACTGCTAAAGTGAATCCGCGAACGAGCGAGTGGCAGGCACGCTTCCTCTTGCAGCCTGTGCGAGTCGCACGGCAGCCCGGTGCTGCTCTGCGCCTTCGTTCTTCTGCCCCTTCGTACCACGTCGCGCTTTCGTTTCGCTGCAGACGAACGGTCGTCTGCTTCTCGCCCAGAGAGCACGGTGCCGGCAGCGAAAGCCTCCAGGCTGCTGCTTCTGCCGAAACACGCCTGGGCTATGCACTTTCCCCTCGCAGCGCTAGGTAGCGGCACCTTCCGTCTGCGTGGTAGCCTGAACCTTAAGGGAGAGCTTCTCGGCTGCGTCTCGCCCACAGAACACTTTTAGGTCAGCGAGCTTACCCAGAGCTTGCCCCCGATGCGTGGAAGCTTGTATTTGCACCACATTCCAGGGCTAGGCTTCTTGCCTGTACAGCCTGCACAGCGCCGGCAGAGCGCGGTGCTCTCTGCAGCCTTCTTCTCGCTTCCGAGTACCACCGCGCACCTTCCAGCCTTGCAGAGAGCGAAGATGCGGACGGACGTCCCCGCACAGAAGAACGTGCCAGGACGAAAAGATGTTCCCCCCTTTCCTCCTCGTCGTCGCCCGGATTGTGGTGCTGTGTTGAAAGTCTTGGCCAGCGAAAGGCGAATCCAGCAAGGGCTTCTCTCTTGACGCATTTGGCCGAGCGAGAGCTCCACGGACGCTTTGGACACTGTAACCAGCAAGAAAATGATTGCACCTCGAGCTGAGGAAAATCCGTGCACAGAGCACTGTGGATGCGTGCAGTTATACACGCGCTGAAGAGCGGGACAGCTCAAAGCCATCGCTGGGCTTCAGTTCGCCATCCAGAGCACAGAAGGCGAAGAACGCAGCAGCCGGGCAGCGGGCAGGCATTCTAAGGGGCTCAGCGTGCCGGCTTCCAAAGTCCAGCAGAGAGCTGCTTCACAAGCGCATTCAGCTGATGAGAATGCTCCGGCAGCTTCCGAGAGTAAGGCGCAGCCCTTGCACTCCATCATCACACAACCTGGCCAGAAACAGTTGCTTGCACCCTGCCGTGTTGCAGAGTCCACGCAGCTTGAGCGCACCCAGAAGGACGCGTCGAGAAAGAAGGCGTTCTTCAAGGTGCCCCTTCTCGAAGCAGCCTGGAAACTGAGCACAACACACTGCGGCTAGGCAGCTTCCTTCGCCGATAGACGTGCCGTCCCACCCATTAGGCACTCTCGCAGCTCCGTTGCCCGCTTGCAGCAGCTGCTCCCAAAGAAAAAGGCTCCAGGAGCAACAGCCACTGCTGGGCTGAACCTTCCCCTTGCCTCACGTAGAGCAACGAGAAACTGTCCTCTGCACGCTGGCTTTCCCTTCTCCACCGCACCTACCACCGTGATCGCTGCGTCTCGAAGCATAAACCGAGCATCGTTGTTTCCAGGGGCTACTGGAAGAGAACTAGGCAGCAGCACAAGTAGCCGCAAGTCGAGCTTTCTGTTTCCGACTGCTAAAGTGAATCCGCGAACGAGCGAGTGGCAGGCACGCTTCCTCTTGCAGCCTGTGCGAGTCGCACGGCAGCCCGGTGCTGCTCTGCGCCTTCGTTCTTCTGCCCCTTCGTACCACGTCGCGCTTTCGTTTCGCTGCAGACGAACGGTCGTCTGCTTCTCGCCCAGAGAGCACGGTGCCGGCAGCGAAAGCCTCCAGGCTGCTGCTTCTGCCGAAACACGCCTGGGCTATGCACTTTCCCTCGCAGCGCTAGGTAGCGGCACCTTCCGTCTGCGTGGTAGCCTGAACCTTAAGGGAGAGCTTCTCGGCTGCGTCTCGCCCACAGAACACTTTTAGGTCAGCGAGCTTACCCAGAGCTTGCCCCCGATGCGTGGAAGCTTGTATTTGCACCACATTCCAGGGCTAGGCTTCTTGCCTGTACAGCCTGCACAGCGCCGGCAGAGCGCGGTGCTCTCTGCAGCCTTCTTCTCGCTTCCGAGTACCACCGCGCACCTTCCAGCCTTGCAGAGAGCGAAGATGCGGACGGACGTCCCGCACAGAAGAACGTGCCAGGACGAAAAGATGTTCCCCCTTTCCTCCTCGTCGTCGCCCGGATTGTGGTGCTGTGTTGAAAGTCTTGGCCAGCGAAAGGCGAATCCAGCAAGGGCTTCTCTCTTGACGCATTTGGCCGAGCGAGAGCTCCACGGACGCTTTGGACACTGTAAACCAGCAAGAAAATGATTGCACCTCGAGCTGAGGAAAATCCGTGCACAGAGCACTGTGGATGCGTGCAGTTATACACGCGCTGAAGAGCGGGACAGCTCAAAGCCATCGCTGGGCTTCAGTTCGCCATCCAGAGCACAGAAGGCGAAGAACGCAGCAGCCGGGCAGCGGGCAGGCATTCTAAGGGGCTCAGCGTGCCGGCTTCCAAAGTCCAGCAGAGAGCTGCTTCACAAGCGCATTCAGCTGATGAGAATGCTCCGGCAGCTTCCGAGAGTAAGGCGCAGCCCTTGCACTCCATCATCACACAACCTGGCCAGAAACAGTTGCTTGCACCCTGCCGTGTTGCAGAGTCCACGCAGCTTGAGCGCACCCAGAAGGACGCGTCGAGAAAGAAGGCGTTCTTCAAGGTGCCCCTTCTCGAAGCAGCCTGGAAACTGAGCACAACACACTGCGGCTAGGCAGCTTCCTTCGCCGATAGACGTGCCGTCCCACCCCATTAGGCACTCTCGCAGCTCCGTTGCCCGCTTGCAGCAGCTGCTCCCAAAGAAAAAGGCTCCAGGAGCAACAGCCACTGCTGGGCTGAACCTTCCCCTTGCCTCACGTAGAGCAACGAGAAACTGTCCTCTGCACGCTGGCTTTCCCTTCTCCACCGCACCTACCACCGTGATCGCTGCGTCTCGAAGCATAAACCGAGCATCGTTGTTTCCAGGGGCTACTGGAAGAGAACTAGGCAGCAGCACAAGTAGCCGCAAGTCGAGCTTTCTGTTTCCGACTGCTAAAGTGAATCCGCGAACGAGCGAGTGGCAGGCACGCTTCCTCTTGCAGCCTGTGCGAGTCGCACGGCAGCCCGGTGCTGCTCTGCGCCTTCGTTCTTCTGCCCCTTCGTACCACGTCGCGCTTTCGTTTCGCTGCAGACGAACGGTCGTCTGCTTCTCGCCCAGAGAGCACGGTGCCGGCAGCGAAAGCCTCCAGGCTGCTGCTTCTGCCGAAACACGCCTGGGCTATGCACTTTCCCTCGCAGCGCTAGGTAGCGGCACCTTCCGTCTGCGTGGTAGCCTGAACCTTAAGGGAGAGCTTCTCGGCTGCGTCTCGCCCACAGAACACTTTTAGGTCAGCGAGCTTACCCAGAGCTTGCCCCCGATGCGTGGAAGCTTGTATTTGCACACATTCCAGGGCTAGGCTTCTTGCCTGTACAGCCTGCACAGCGCCGGCAGAGCGCGGTGCTCTCTGCAGCCTTCTTCTCGCTTCCGAGTACCACCGCGCACCTTTCCAGCCTTGCAGAGAGCGAAGATGCGGACGGACGTCCCGCACAGAAGAACGTGCCAGGACGAAAAGATGTTCCCCCTTTCCTCCTCGTCGTCGCCCGGATTGTGGTGCTGTGTTGAAAGTCTTGGCCAGCGAAAGGCGAATCCAGCAAGGGCTTCTCTCTTGACGCATTTGGCCGAGCGAGAGCTCCACGGACGCTTTGGACACTGTAAACCAGCAAGAAAATGATTGCACCTCGAGCTGAGGAAAATCCGTGCACAGAGCACTGTGGATGCGTGCAGTTATACACGCGCTGAAGAGCGGACAGCTCAAAGCCATCGCTGGGCTTCAGTTCGCCATCCAGAGCACAGAAGGCGAAGAACGCAGCAGCCGGGCAGCGGGCAGGCATTCTAAGGGGCTCAGCGTGCCGGCTTCCAAAGTCCAGCAGAGAGCTGCTTCACAAGCGCATTCAGCTGATGAGAATGCTCCGGCAGCTTCCGAGAGGTAAGGCGCAGCCCTTGCACTCCATCATCACACAACCTGGCCAGAAACAGTTGCTTGCACCCTGCCGTGTTGCAGAGTCCACGCAGCTTGAGCGCACCCAGAAGGACGCGTCGAGAAAGAAGGCGTTCTTCAAGGTGCCCCTTCTCGAAGCAGCCTGGAAACTGAGCACAACACACTGCGGCTAGGCAGCTTCCTTCGCCGATAGACGTGCCGTCCCACCCATTAGGCACTCTCGCAGCTCCGTTGCCCGCTTGCAGCAGCTGCTCCCAAAGAAAAAGGCTCCAGGAGCAACAGCCACTGCTGGGCTGAACCTTCCCCTTGCCTCACGTAGAGCAACGAGAAACTGTCCTCTGCACGCTGGCTTTCCCTTCTCCACCGCACCTACCACCGTGATCGCTGCGTCTCGAAGCATAAACCGAGCATCGTTGTTTCCAGGGGCTACTGGAAGAGAACTAGGCAGCAGCACAAGTAGCCGCAAGTCGAGCTTTCTGTTTCCGACTGCTAAAGTGAATCCGCGAACGAGCGAGTGGCAGGCACGCTTCCTCTTGCAGCCTGTGCGAGTCGCACGGCAGCCCGGTGCTGCTCTGCGCCTTCGTTCTTCTGCCCCTTCGTACCACGTCGCGCTTTCGTTTCGCTGCAGACGAACGGTCGTCTGCTTCTCGCCCAGAGAGCACGGTGCCGGCAGCGAAAGCCTCCAGGCTGCTGCTTCTGCCGAAACACGCCTGGGCTATGCACTTTCCCTCGCAGCGCTAGGTAGCGGCACCTTCCGTCTGCGTGGTAGCCTGAACCTTAAGGGAGAGCTTCTCGGCTGCGTCTCGCCACAGAACACTTTTAGGTCAGCGAGCTTACCCAGAGCTTGCCCCCGATGCGTGGAAGCTTGTATT
>NW_027183788.1:0-65125 GCF_041296385.1 Aphelocoma coerulescens | reverse complement strand
CAGCTGCTGGAGGTTGACGGCGGTAGCTGCGAGGCTGAAAAACAAGGCAGGACGTCGGGCTTAGAAGAAAGGCACAGGGGCCACAGTGTGATGTGCGCTTTTGGAAGGCTGCTCGGAGAAGGGGCACTTTCGGAGAGCTTTCTGCTTTGACCTGTGCTCCTGGCCGAGCTCTAGCTGCTGGGACTCTGAAAGGCTGAATGACTAGGAAAGTGCTTGTGTCCACGCTGTGGATTGAGCACGATCCTTTTTGCAGCAGCGAGAACACACTCGGCCCACTGGGCTCGTGAACGAGCGTTTACCAGACGTCTGCAATTCGGTGCACTGCACACACAAGCCCGGTGCTCCCCGGTTTCTTTCTCCGCCTGCCGTTGTCTGGACAGAAGAGAAGCCCAGCCACGGCATCCTACTCGGCCGCTTTTCGGCGTGTGCACTGCCCGCATACACACGGGTGCTGTGCTCGGCTTTCCCTCGGCTCCAGGCACAAGGGTGCTTTCTCAGTTTTGCAGCGTCCCCGGTTCCCCACGTTGCCCTCGCTCAGCGAAACGTGCCGGGGGAGAAGCACTTGCTGGATGAGTCTTTCCGTGTGCAAGACTTTGAACGCAGCACCACAATCTGGGCCACGAGGAAGCCTTGATGAAGAAGGTGGTTTTGTCCTGGCACCTCTCTCCAGTGCGAGATGCCTGCCGAAGCTCTTTGCCTCTTGCGAGAGTGCGGTGGGCAGCGGGGTAAACTGGAGCCGAGAAGGACCGGGCAGACAGCACCGCCATCCGACAGGTGCTTTGCAGGTTGTGCCGGGGAAAGCGGACTGGCCCTGGCTGGAAGGCGCTGCAGCTAGGCGCTCCCCCAAGTGTCGGAGGCAAAGGCCGCGTGAGCTTGCCGTCCCCGGCACGGCTCTCTGTGCGAGACGTAGCCCAGAAGCTTTCCCTTTCCATTCAGAGCACCAGAGAGGCAGAATGCAGTGGTACGTATTGCTCAGGAGGAAAGGGGCACGGCCCGGCCGCGTTCGGGCAGAAGCAGCGCGCTGGAGCGCTTCGCTGCCGGCACAGAGTTCCGGGCGAGAGGCAGACGACCGGTCCGCCTCCGGGAGAACGAAGGTACGGCGTGCTCGAAAAGGCGAGGAACGAAGCCGCGGAGCACCGGGCTCGGGTGCGCGTCGTCCGGGCTTGCGAGACGAGCGTGGCTGCCACTCTCCTGCCTGCAGAATTCACCTTACAGCCTCAGGAAGGAGGACGACGCGCCACAGTTACTTGTGCTGCTGCTGCTGCCTAGTCCTCTTGCAGAGCTCTGTGGAGGCAAATGCACTTCCCTTCCGTCTCCGAGTTTCGGAGAACACGATGGTAGGGTGCAGCGGAGCAGGGAAGTACAGAAGTGCACCGCTGAGATTGCTGTTGCTTACGTGCAGAAGGCGAAGGTGCAAGCCAGCACTGGCTTTTGCTTCTAGAGCCGTTCTCCAGGAGAGCAGCTGCTGGAGGTTGACGGCGGTAGCTGCGAGGCTGAAAAACAAGGCAGGACGTCGGGCTTAGAAGAAAGGCACAGGGGCCACAGTGTGATGTGCGCTTTTGGAAGGCTGCTCGGAGAAGGGGCACTTTCGGAGAGCTTTCTGCTTTGACCTGTGCTCCTGGCCGAGCTCTAGCTGCTGGGACTCTGAAAGGCTGAATGACTAGGAAAGTGCTTGTGTCCACGCTGTGGATTGAGCACGATCCTTTTTGCAGCAGCGAGAACACACTCGGCCCACTGGGCTCGTGAACGAGCGTTTACCAGACGTCTGCAATTCGGTGCACTGCACACACAAGCCCGGTGCTCCCCGGTTTCTTTCTCCGCCTGCCGTTGTCTGGACAGAAGAGAAGCCCAGCCACGGCATCCTACTCGGCCGCTTTTCGGCGTGTGCACTGCCCGCATACACACGGGTGCTGTGCTCGGCTTTCCCTCGGCTCCAGGCACAAGGGTGCTTTCTCAGTTTTGCAGCGTCCCCGGTTCCCCACGTTGCCCTCGCTCAGCGAAACGTGCCGGGGGAGAAGCACTTGCTGGATGAGTCTTTCCGTGTGCAAGACTTTGAACGCAGCACCACAATCTGGGCCACGAGGAAGCCTTGATGAAGAAGGTGGTTTTGTCCTGGCACCTCTCTCCAGTGCGAGATGCCTGCCGAAGCTCTTTGCCTCTTGCGAGAGTGCGGTGGGCAGCGGGGTAAACTGGAGCCGAGAAGGACCGGGCAGACAGCACCGCCATCCGACAGGTGCTTTGCAGGTTGTGCCGGGGAAAGCGGACTGGCCCTGGCTGGAAGGCGCTGCAGCTAGGCGCTCCCCCAAGTGTCGGAGGCAAAGGCCGCGTGAGCTTGCCGTCCCCGGCACGGCTCTCTGTGCGAGACGTAGCCCAGAAGCTTTCCCTTTCCATTCAGAGCACCAGAGAGGCAGAATGCAGTGGTACGTATTGCTCAGGAGGAAAGGGGCACGGCCCGGCCGCGTTCGGGCAGAAGCAGCGCGCTGGAGCGCTTCGCTGCCGGCACAGAGTTCCGGGCGAGAGGCAGACGACCGGTCCGCCTCCGGGAGAACGAAGGTACGGCGTGCTCGAAAAGGCGAGGAACGAAGCCGCGGAGCACCGGGCTCGGGTGCGCGTCGTCCGGGCTTGCGAGACGAGCGTGGCTGCCACTCTCCTGCCTGCAGAATTCACCTTACAGCCTCAGGAAGGAGGACGACGCGCCACAGTTACTTGTGCTGCTGCTGCTGCCTAGTCCTCTTGCAGAGCTCTGTGGAGGCAAATGCACTTCCCTTCCGTCTCCGAGTTTCGGAGAACACGATGGTAGGGTGCAGCGGAGCAGGGAAGTACAGAAGTGCACCGCTGAGATTGCTGTTGCTTACGTGCAGAAGGCGAAGGTGCAAGCCAGCACTGGCTTTTGCTTCTAGAGCCGTTCTCCAGGAGAGCAGCTGCTGGAGGTTGACGGCGGTAGCTGCGAGGCTGAAAAACAAGGCAGGACGTCGGGCTTAGAAGAAAGGCACAGGGGCCACAGTGTGATGTGCGCTTTTGGAAGGCTGCTCGGAGAAGGGGCACTTTCGGAGAGCTTTCTGCTTTGACCTGTGCTCCTGGCCGAGCTCTAGCTGCTGGGACTCTGAAAGGCTGAATGACTAGGAAAGTGCTTGTGTCCACGCTGTGGATTGAGCACGATCCTTTTTGCAGCAGCGAGAACACACTCGGCCCACTGGGCTCGTGAACGAGCGTTTACCAGACGTCTGCAATTCGGTGCACTGCACACACAAGCCCGGTGCTCCCCGGTTTCTTTCTCCGCCTGCCGTTGTCTGGACAGAAGAGAAGCCCAGCCACGGCATCCTACTCGGCCGCTTTTCGGCGTGTGCACTGCCCGCATACACACGGGTGCTGTGCTCGGCTTTCCCTCGGCTCCAGGCACAAGGGTGCTTTCTCAGTTTTGCAGCGTCCCCGGTTCCCCACGTTGCCCTCGCTCAGCGAAACGTGCCGGGGGAGAAGCACTTGCTGGATGAGTCTTTCCGTGTGCAAGACTTTGAACGCAGCACCACAATCTGGGCCACGAGGAAGCCTTGATGAAGAAGGTGGTTTTGTCCTGGCACCTCTCTCCAGTGCGAGATGCCTGCCGAAGCTCTTTGCCTCTTGCGAGAGTGCGGTGGGCAGCGGGGTAAACTGGAGCCGAGAAGGACCGGGCAGACAGCACCGCCATCCGACAGGTGCTTTGCAGGTTGTGCCGGGGAAAGCGGACTGGCCCTGGCTGGAAGGCGCTGCAGCTAGGCGCTCCCCCAAGTGTCGGAGGCAAAGGCCGCGTGAGCTTGCCGTCCCCGGCACGGCTCTCTGTGCGAGACGTAGCCCAGAAGCTTTCCCTTTCCATTCAGAGCACCAGAGAGGCAGAATGCAGTGGTACGTATTGCTCAGGAGGAAAGGGGCACGGCCCGGCCGCGTTCGGGCAGAAGCAGCGCGCTGGAGCGCTTCGCTGCCGGCACAGAGTTCCGGGCGAGAGGCAGACGACCGGTCCGCCTCCGGGAGAACGAAGGTACGGCGTGCTCGAAAAGGCGAGGAACGAAGCCGCGGAGCACCGGGCTCGGGTGCGCGTCGTCCGGGCTTGCGAGACGAGCGTGGCTGCCACTCTCCTGCCTGCAGAATTCACCTTACAGCCTCAGGAAGGAGGACGACGCGCCACAGTTACTTGTGCTGCTGCTGCTGCCTAGTCCTCTTGCAGAGCTCTGTGGAGGCAAATGCACTTCCCTTCCGTCTCCGAGTTTCGGAGAACACGATGGTAGGGTGCAGCGGAGCAGGGAAGTACAGAAGTGCACCGCTGAGATTGCTGTTGCTTACGTGCAGAAGGCGAAGGTGCAAGCCAGCACTGGCTTTTGCTTCTAGAGCCGTTCTCCAGGAGAGCAGCTGCTGGAGGTTGACGGCGGTAGCTGCGAGGCTGAAAAACAAGGCAGGACGTCGGGCTTAGAAGAAAGGCACAGGGGCCACAGTGTGATGTGCGCTTTTGGAAGGCTGCTCGGAGAAGGGGCACTTTCGGAGAGCTTTCTGCTTTGACCTGTGCTCCTGGCCGAGCTCTAGCTGCTGGGACTCTGAAAGGCTGAATGACTAGGAAAGTGCTTGTGTCCACGCTGTGGATTGAGCACGATCCTTTTTGCAGCAGCGAGAACACACTCGGCCCACTGGGCTCGTGAACGAGCGTTTACCAGACGTCTGCAATTCGGTGCACTGCACACACAAGCCCGGTGCTCCCCGGTTTCTTTCTCCGCCTGCCGTTGTCTGGACAGAAGAGAAGCCCAGCCACGGCATCCTACTCGGCCGCTTTTCGGCGTGTGCACTGCCCGCATACACACGGGTGCTGTGCTCGGCTTTCCCTCGGCTCCAGGCACAAGGGTGCTTTCTCAGTTTTGCAGCGTCCCCGGTTCCCCACGTTGCCCTCGATCAGCGAAACGTGCCGGGGGAGAAGCACTTGCTGGATGAGTCTTTCCGTGTGCAAGACTTTGAACGCAGCACCACAATCTGGGCCACGAGGAAGCCTTGATGAAGAAGGTGGTTTTGTCCTGGCACCTCTCTCCAGTGCGAGATGCCTGCCGAAGCTCTTTGCCTCTTGCGAGAGTGCGGTGGGCAGCGGGGTAAACTGGAGCCGAGAAGGACCGGGCAGACAGCACCGCCATCCGACAGGTGCTTTGCAGGTTGTGCCGGGGAAAGCGGACTGGCCCTGGCTGGAAGGCGCTGCAGCTAGGCGCTCCCCCAAGTGTCGGAGGCAAAGGCCGCGTGAGCTTGCCGTCCCCGGCACGGCTCTCTGTGCGAGACGTAGCCCAGAAGCTTTCCCTTTCCATTCAGAGCACCAGAGAGGCAGAATGCAGTGGTACGTATTGCTCAGGAGGAAAGGGGCACGGCCCGGCCGCGTTCGGGCAGAAGCAGCGCGCTGGAGCGCTTCGCTGCCGGCACAGAGTTCCGGGCGAGAGGCAGACGACCGGTCCGCCTCCGGGAGAACGAAGGTACGGCGTGCTCGAAAAGGCGAGGAACGAAGCCGCGGAGCACCGGGCTCGGGTGCGCGTCGTCCGGGCTTGCGAGACGAGCGTGGCTGCCACTCTCCTGCCTGCAGAATTCACCTTACAGCCTCAGGAAGGAGGACGACGCGCCACAGTTACTTGTGCTGCTGCTGCTGCCTAGTCCTCTTGCAGAGCTCTGTGGAGGCAAATGCACTTCCCTTCCGTCTCCGAGTTTCGGAGAACACGATGGTAGGGTGCAGCGGAGCAGGGAAGTACAGAAGTGCACCGCTGAGATTGCTGTTGCTTACGTGCAGAAGGCGAAGGTGCAAGCCAGCACTGGCTTTTGCTTCTAGAGCCGTTCTCCAGGAGAGCAGCTGCTGGAGGTTGACAGCGGTAGCTGCGAGGCTGAAAAACAAGGCAGGACGTCGGGCTTAGAAGAAAGGCACAGGGGCCACAGTGTGATGTGCGCTTTTGGAAGGCTGCTCGGAGAAGGGGCACTTTCGGAGAGCTTTCTGCTTTGACCTGTGCTCCTGGCCGAGCTCTAGCTGCTGGGACTCTGAAAGGCTGAATGACTAGGAAAGTGCTTGTGTCCACGCTGTGGATTGAGCACGATCCTTTTTGCAGCAGCGAGAACACACTCGGCCCACTGGGCTCGTGAACGAGCGTTTACCAGACGTCTGCAATTCGGTGCACTGCACACACAAGCCCGGTGCTCCCCGGTTTCTTTCTCCGCCTGCCGTTGTCTGGACAGAAGAGAAGCCCAGCCACGGCATCCTACTCGGCCGCTTTTCGGCGTGTGCACTGCCCGCATACACACGGGTGCTGTGCTCGGCTTTCCCTCGGCTCCAGGCACAAGGGTGCTTTCTCAGTTTTGCAGCGTCCCCGGTTCCCCACGTTGCCCTCGCTCAGCGAAACGTGCCGGGGGAGAAGCACTTGCTGGATGAGTCTTTCCGTGTGCAAGACTTTGAACGCAGCACCACAATCTGGGCCACGAGGAAGCCTTGATGAAGAAGGTGGTTTTGTCCTGGCACCTCTCTCCAGTGCGAGATGCCTGCCGAAGCTCTTTGCCTCTTGCGAGAGTGCGGTGGGCAGCGGGGTAAACTGGAGCCGAGAAGGACCGGGCAGACAGCACCGCCATCCGACAGGTGCTTTGCAGGTTGTGCCGGGGAAAGCGGACTGGCCCTGGCTGGAAGGCGCTGCAGCTAGGCGCTCCCCCAAGTGTCGGAGGCAAAGGCCGCGTGAGCTTGCCGTCCCCGGCACGGCTCTCTGTGCGAGACGTAGCCCAGAAGCTTTCCCTTTCCATTCAGAGCACCAGAGAGGCAGAATGCAGTGGTACGTATTGCTCAGGAGGAAAGGGGCACGGCCCGGCCGCGTTCGGGCAGAAGCAGCGCGCTGGAGCGCTTCGCTGCCGGCACAGAGTTCCGGGCGAGAGGCAGACGACCGGTCCGCCTCCGGGAGAACGAAGGTACGGCGTGCTCGAAAAGGCGAGGAACGAAGCCGCGGAGCACCGGGCTCGGGTGCGCGTCGTCCGGGCTTGCGAGACGAGCGTGGCTGCCACTCTCCTGCCTGCAGAATTCACCTTACAGCCTCAGGAAGGAGGACGACGCGCCACAGTTACTTGTGCTGCTGCTGCTGCCTAGTCCTCTTGCAGAGCTCTGTGGAGGCAAATGCACTTCCCTTCCGTCTCCGAGTTTCGGAGAACACGATGGTAGGGTGCAGCGGAGCAGGGAAGTACAGAAGTGCACCGCTGAGATTGCTGTTGCTTACGTGCAGAAGGCGAAGGTGCAAGCCAGCACTGGCTTTTGCTTCTAGAGCCGTTCTCCAGGAGAGCAGCTGCTGGAGGTTGACAGCGGTAGCTGCGAGGCTGAAAAACAAGGCAGGACGTCGGGCTTAGAAGAAAGGCACAGGGGCCACAGTGTGATGTGCGCTTTTGGAAGGCTGCTCGGAGAAGGGGCACTTTCGGAGAGCTTTCTGCTTTGACCTGTGCTCCTGGCCGAGCTCTAGCTGCTGGGACTCTGAAAGGCTGAATGACTAGGAAAGTGCTTGTGTCCACGCTGTGGATTGAGCACGATCCTTTTTGCAGCAGCGAGAACACACTCGGCCCACTGGGCTCGTGAACGAGCGTTTACCAGACGTCTGCAATTCGGTGCACTGCACACACAAGCCCGGTGCTCCCCGGTTTCTTTCTCCGCCTGCCGTTGTCTGGACAGAAGAGAAGCCCAGCCACGGCATCCTACTCGGCCGCTTTTCGGCGTGTGCACTGCCCGCATACACACGGGTGCTGTGCTCGGCTTTCCCTCGGCTCCAGGCACAAGGGTGCTTTCTCAGTTTTGCAGCGTCCCCGGTTCCCCACGTTGCCCTCGCTCAGCGAAACGTGCCGGGGGAGAAGCACTTGCTGGATGAGTCTTTCCGTGTGCAAGACTTTGAACGCAGCACCACAATCTGGGCCACGAGGAAGCCTTGATGAAGAAGGTGGTTTTGTCCTGGCACCTCTCTCCAGTGCGAGATGCCTGCCGAAGCTCTTTGCCTCTTGCGAGAGTGCGGTGGGCAGCGGGGTAAACTGGAGCCGAGAAGGACCGGGCAGACAGCACCGCCATCCGACAGGTGCTTTGCAGGTTGTGCCGGGGAAAGCGGACTGGCCCTGGCTGGAAGGCGCTGCAGCTAGGCGCTCCCCCAAGTGTCGGAGGCAAAGGCCGCGTGAGCTTGCCGTCCCCGGCACGGCTCTCTGTGCGAGACGTAGCCCAGAAGCTTTCCCTTTCCATTCAGAGCACCAGAGAGGCAGAATGCAGTGGTACGTATTGCTCAGGAGGAAAGGGGCACGGCCCGGCCGCGTTCGGGCAGAAGCAGCGCGCTGGAGCGCTTCGCTGCCGGCACAGAGTTCCGGGCGAGAGGCAGACGACCGGTCCGCCTCCGGGAGAACGAAGGTACGGCGTGCTCGAAAAGGCGAGGAACGAAGCCGCGGAGCACCGGGCTCGGGTGCGCGTCGTCCGGGCTTGCGAGACGAGCGTGGCTGCCACTCTCCTGCCTGCAGAATTCACCTTACAGCCTCAGGAAGGAGGACGACGCGCCACAGTTACTTGTGCTGCTGCTGCTGCCTAGTCCTCTTGCAGAGCTCTGTGGAGGCAAATGCACTTCCCTTCCGTCTCCGAGTTTCGGAGAACACGATGGTAGGGTGCAGCGGAGCAGGGAAGTACAGAAGTGCACCGCTGAGATTGCTGTTGCTTACGTGCAGAAGGCGAAGGTGCAAGCCAGCACTGGCTTTTGCTTCTAGAGCCGTTCTCCAGGAGAGCAGCTGCTGGAGGTTGACAGCGGTAGCTGCGAGGCTGAAAAACAAGGCAGGACGTCGGGCTTAGAAGAAAGGCACAGGGGCCACAGTGTGATGTGCGCTTTTGGAAGGCTGCTCGGAGAAGGGGCACTTTCGGAGAGCTTTCTGCTTTGACCTGTGCTCCTGGCCGAGCTCTAGCTGCTGGGACTCTGAAAGGCTGAATGACTAGGAAAGTGCTTGTGTCCACGCTGTGGATTGAGCACGATCCTTTTTGCAGCAGCGAGAACACACTCGGCCCACTGGGCTCGTGAACGAGCGTTTACCAGACGTCTGCAATTCGGTGCACTGCACACACAAGCCCGGTGCTCCCCGGTTTCTTTCTCCGCCTGCCGTTGTCTGGACAGAAGAGAAGCCCAGCCACGGCATCCTACTCGGCCGCTTTTCGGCGTGTGCACTGCCCGCATACACACGGGTGCTGTGCTCGGCTTTCCCTCGGCTCCAGGCACAAGGGTGCTTTCTCAGTTTTGCAGCGTCCCCGGTTCCCCACGTTGCCCTCGCTCAGCGAAACGTGCCGGGGGAGAAGCACTTGCTGGATGAGTCTTTCCGTGTGCAAGACTTTGAACGCAGCACCACAATCTGGGCCACGAGGAAGCCTTGATGAAGAAGGTGGTTTTGTCCTGGCACCTCTCTCCAGTGCGAGATGCCTGCCGAAGCTCTTTGCCTCTTGCGAGAGTGCGGTGGGCAGCGGGGTAAACTGGAGCCGAGAAGGACCGGGCAGACAGCACCGCCATCCGACAGGTGCTTTGCAGGTTGTGCCGGGGAAAGCGGACTGGCCCTGGCTGGAAGGCGCTGCAGCTAGGCGCTCCCCCAAGTGTCGGAGGCAAAGGCCGCGTGAGCTTGCCGTCCCCGGCACGGCTCTCTGTGCGAGACGTAGCCCAGAAGCTTTCCCTTTCCATTCAGAGCACCAGAGAGGCAGAATGCAGTGGTACGTATTGCTCAGGAGGAAAGGGGCACGGCCCGGCCGCGTTCGGGCAGAAGCAGCGCGCTGGAGCGCTTCGCTGCCGGCACAGAGTTCCGGGCGAGAGGCAGACGACCGGTCCGCCTCCGGGAGAACGAAGGTACGGCGTGCTCGAAAAGGCGAGGAACGAAGCCGCGGAGCACCGGGCTCGGGTGCGCGTCGTCCGGGCTTGCGAGACGAGCGTGGCTGCCACTCTCCTGCCTGCAGAATTCACCTTACAGCCTCAGGAAGGAGGACGACGCGCCACAGTTACTTGTGCTGCTGCTGCTGCCTAGTCCTCTTGCAGAGCTCTGTGGAGGCAAATGCACTTCCCTTCCGTCTCCGAGTTTCGGAGAACACGATGGTAGGGTGCAGCGGAGCAGGGAAGTACAGAAGTGCACCGCTGAGATTGCTGTTGCTTACGTGCAGAAGGCGAAGGTGCAAGCCAGCACTGGCTTTTGCTTCTAGAGCCGTTCTCCAGGAGAGCAGCTGCTGGAGGTTGACAGCGGTAGCTGCGAGGCTGAAAAACAAGGCAGGACGTCGGGCTTAGAAGAAAGGCACAGGGGCCACAGTGTGATGTGCGCTTTTGGAAGGCTGCTCGGAGAAGGGGCACTTTCGGAGAGCTTTCTGCTTTGACCTGTGCTCCTGGCCGAGCTCTAGCTGCTGGGACTCTGAAAGGCTGAATGACTAGGAAAGTGCTTGTGTCCACGCTGTGGATTGAGCACGATCCTTTTTGCAGCAGCGAGAACACACTCGGCCCACTGGGCTCGTGAACGAGCGTTTACCAGACGTCTGCAATTCGGTGCACTGCACACACAAGCCCGGTGCTCCCCGGTTTCTTTCTCCGCCTGCCGTTGTCTGGACAGAAGAGAAGCCCAGCCACGGCATCCTACTCGGCCGCTTTTCGGCGTGTGCACTGCCCGCATACACACGGGTGCTGTGCTCGGCTTTCCCTCGGCTCCAGGCACAAGGGTGCTTTCTCAGTTTTGCAGCGTCCCCGGTTCCCCACGTTGCCCTCGCTCAGCGAAACGTGCCGGGGGAGAAGCACTTGCTGGATGAGTCTTTCCGTGTGCAAGACTTTGAACGCAGCACCACAATCTGGGCCACGAGGAAGCCTTGATGAAGAAGGTGGTTTTGTCCTGGCACCTCTCTCCAGTGCGAGATGCCTGCCGAAGCTCTTTGCCTCTTGCGAGAGTGCGGTGGGCAGCGGGGTAAACTGGAGCCGAGAAGGACCGGGCAGACAGCACCGCCATCCGACAGGTGCTTTGCAGGTTGTGCCGGGGAAAGCGGACTGGCCCTGGCTGGAAGGCGCTGCAGCTAGGCGCTCCCCCAAGTGTCGGAGGCAAAGGCCGCGTGAGCTTGCCGTCCCCGGCACGGCTCTCTGTGCGAGACGTAGCCCAGAAGCTTTCCCTTTCCATTCAGAGCACCAGAGAGGCAGAATGCAGTGGTACGTATTGCTCAGGAGGAAAGGGGCACGGCCCGGCCGCGTTCGGGCAGAAGCAGCGCGCTGGAGCGCTTCGCTGCCGGCACAGAGTTCCGGGCGAGAGGCAGACGACCGGTCCGCCTCCGGGAGAACGAAGGTACGGCGTGCTCGAAAAGGCGAGGAACGAAGCCGCGGAGCACCGGGCTCGGGTGCGCGTCGTCCGGGCTTGCGAGACGAGCGTGGCTGCCACTCTCCTGCCTGCAGAATTCACCTTACAGCCTCAGGAAGGAGGACGACGCGCCACAGTTACTTGTGCTGCTGCTGCTGCCTAGTCCTCTTGCAGAGCTCTGTGGAGGCAAATGCACTTCCCTTCCGTCTCCGAGTTTCGGAGAACACGATGGTAGGGTGCAGCGGAGCAGGGAAGTACAGAAGTGCACCGCTGAGATTGCTGTTGCTTACGTGCAGAAGGCGAAGGTGCAAGCCAGCACTGGCTTTTGCTTCTAGAGCCGTTCTCCAGGAGAGCAGCTGCTGGAGGTTGACAGCGGTAGCTGCGAGGCTGAAAAACAAGGCAGGACGTCGGGCTTAGAAGAAAGGCACAGGGGCCACAGTGTGATGTGCGCTTTTGGAAGGCTGCTCGGAGAAGGGGCACTTTCGGAGAGCTTTCTGCTTTGACCTGTGCTCCTGGCCGAGCTCTAGCTGCTGGGACTCTGAAAGGCTGAATGACTAGGAAAGTGCTTGTGTCCACGCTGTGGATTGAGCACGATCCTTTTTGCAGCAGCGAGAACACACTCGGCCCACTGGGCTCGTGAACGAGCGTTTACCAGACGTCTGCAATTCGGTGCACTGCACACACAAGCCCGGTGCTCCCCGGTTTCTTTCTCCGCCTGCCGTTGTCTGGACAGAAGAGAAGCCCAGCCACGGCATCCTACTCGGCCGCTTTTCGGCGTGTGCACTGCCCGCATACACACGGGTGCTGTGCTCGGCTTTCCCTCGGCTCCAGGCACAAGGGTGCTTTCTCAGTTTTGCAGCGTCCCCGGTTCCCCACGTTGCCCTCGCTCAGCGAAACGTGCCGGGGGAGAAGCACTTGCTGGATGAGTCTTTCCGTGTGCAAGACTTTGAACGCAGCACCACAATCTGGGCCACGAGGAAGCCTTGATGAAGAAGGTGGTTTTGTCCTGGCACCTCTCTCCAGTGCGAGATGCCTGCCGAAGCTCTTTGCCTCTTGCGAGAGTGCGGTGGGCAGCGGGGTAAACTGGAGCCGAGAAGGACCGGGCAGACAGCACCGCCATCCGACAGGTGCTTTGCAGGTTGTGCCGGGGAAAGCGGACTGGCCCTGGCTGGAAGGCGCTGCAGCTAGGCGCTCCCCCAAGTGTCGGAGGCAAAGGCCGCGTGAGCTTGCCGTCCCCGGCACGGCTCTCTGTGCGAGACGTAGCCCAGAAGCTTTCCCTTTCCATTCAGAGCACCAGAGAGGCAGAATGCAGTGGTACGTATTGCTCAGGAGGAAAGGGGCACGGCCCGGCCGCGTTCGGGCAGAAGCAGCGCGCTGGAGCGCTTCGCTGCCGGCACAGAGTTCCGGGCGAGAGGCAGACGACCGGTCCGCCTCCGGGAGAACGAAGGTACGGCGTGCTCGAAAAGGCGAGGAACGAAGCCGCGGAGCACCGGGCTCGGGTGCGCGTCGTCCGGGCTTGCGAGACGAGCGTGGCTGCCACTCTCCTGCCTGCAGAATTCACCTTACAGCCTCAGGAAGGAGGACGACGCGCCACAGTTACTTGTGCTGCTGCTGCTGCCTAGTCCTCTTGCAGAGCTCTGTGGAGGCAAATGCACTTCCCTTCCGTCTCCGAGTTTCGGAGAACACGATGGTAGGGTGCAGCGGAGCAGGGAAGTACAGAAGTGCACCGCTGAGATTGCTGTTGCTTACGTGCAGAAGGCGAAGGTGCAAGCCAGCACTGGCTTTTGCTTCTAGAGCCGTTCTCCAGGAGAGCAGCTGCTGGAGGTTGACAGCGGTAGCTGCGAGGCTGAAAAACAAGGCAGGACGTCGGGCTTAGAAGAAAGGCACAGGGGCCACAGTGTGATGTGCGCTTTTGGAAGGCTGCTCGGAGAAGGGGCACTTTCGGAGAGCTTTCTGCTTTGACCTGTGCTCCTGGCCGAGCTCTAGCTGCTGGGACTCTGAAAGGCTGAATGACTAGGAAAGTGCTTGTGTCCACGCTGTGGATTGAGCACGATCCTTTTTGCAGCAGCGAGAACACACTCGGCCCACTGGGCTCGTGAACGAGCGTTTACCAGACGTCTGCAATTCGGTGCACTGCACACACAAGCCCGGTGCTCCCCGGTTTCTTTCTCCGCCTGCCGTTGTCTGGACAGAAGAGAAGCCCAGCCACGGCATCCTACTCGGCCGCTTTTCGGCGTGTGCACTGCCCGCATACACACGGGTGCTGTGCTCGGCTTTCCCTCGGCTCCAGGCACAAGGGTGCTTTCTCAGTTTTGCAGCGTCCCCGGTTCCCCACGTTGCCCTCGCTCAGCGAAACGTGCCGGGGGAGAAGCACTTGCTGGATGAGTCTTTCCGTGTGCAAGACTTTGAACGCAGCACCACAATCTGGGCCACGAGGAAGCCTTGATGAAGAAGGTGGTTTTGTCCTGGCACCTCTCTCCAGTGCGAGATGCCTGCCGAAGCTCTTTGCCTCTTGCGAGAGTGCGGTGGGCAGCGGGGTAAACTGGAGCCGAGAAGGACCGGGCAGACAGCACCGCCATCCGACAGGTGCTTTGCAGGTTGTGCCGGGGAAAGCGGACTGGCCCTGGCTGGAAGGCGCTGCAGCTAGGCGCTCCCCCAAGTGTCGGAGGCAAAGGCCGCGTGAGCTTGCCGTCCCCGGCACGGCTCTCTGTGCGAGACGTAGCCCAGAAGCTTTCCCTTTCCATTCAGAGCACCAGAGAGGCAGAATGCAGTGGTACGTATTGCTCAGGAGGAAAGGGGCACGGCCCGGCCGCGTTCGGGCAGAAGCAGCGCGCTGGAGCGCTTCGCTGCCGGCACAGAGTTCCGGGCGAGAGGCAGACGACCGGTCCGCCTCCGGGAGAACGAAGGTACGGCGTGCTCGAAAAGGCGAGGAACGAAGCCGCGGAGCACCGGGCTCGGGTGCGCGTCGTCCGGGCTTGCGAGACGAGCGTGGCTGCCACTCTCCTGCCTGCAGAATTCACCTTACAGCCTCAGGAAGGAGGACGACGCGCCACAGTTACTTGTGCTGCTGCTGCTGCCTAGTCCTCTTGCAGAGCTCTGTGGAGGCAAATGCACTTCCCTTCCGTCTCCGAGTTTCGGAGAACACGATGGTAGGGTGCAGCGGAGCAGGGAAGTACAGAAGTGCACCGCTGAGATTGCTGTTGCTTACGTGCAGAAGGCGAAGGTGCAAGCCAGCACTGGCTTTTGCTTCTAGAGCCGTTCTCCAGGAGAGCAGCTGCTGGAGGTTGACAGCGGTAGCTGCGAGGCTGAAAAACAAGGCAGGACGTCGGGCTTAGAAGAAAGGCACAGGGGCCACAGTGTGATGTGCGCTTTTGGAAGGCTGCTCGGAGAAGGGGCACTTTCGGAGAGCTTTCTGCTTTGACCTGTGCTCCTGGCCGAGCTCTAGCTGCTGGGACTCTGAAAGGCTGAATGACTAGGAAAGTGCTTGTGTCCACGCTGTGGATTGAGCACGATCCTTTTTGCAGCAGCGAGAACACACTCGGCCCACTGGGCTCGTGAACGAGCGTTTACCAGACGTCTGCAATTCGGTGCACTGCACACACAAGCCCGGTGCTCCCCGGTTTCTTTCTCCGCCTGCCGTTGTCTGGACAGAAGAGAAGCCCAGCCACGGCATCCTACTCGGCCGCTTTTCGGCGTGTGCACTGCCCGCATACACACGGGTGCTGTGCTCGGCTTTCCCTCGGCTCCAGGCACAAGGGTGCTTTCTCAGTTTTGCAGCGTCCCCGGTTCCCCACGTTGCCCTCGCTCAGCGAAACGTGCCGGGGGAGAAGCACTTGCTGGATGAGTCTTTCCGTGTGCAAGACTTTGAACGCAGCACCACAATCTGGGCCACGAGGAAGCCTTGATGAAGAAGGTGGTTTTGTCCTGGCACCTCTCTCCAGTGCGAGATGCCTGCCGAAGCTCTTTGCCTCTTGCGAGAGTGCGGTGGGCAGCGGGGTAAACTGGAGCCGAGAAGGACCGGGCAGACAGCACCGCCATCCGACAGGTGCTTTGCAGGTTGTGCCGGGGAAAGCGGACTGGCCCTGGCTGGAAGGCGCTGCAGCTAGGCGCTCCCCCAAGTGTCGGAGGCAAAGGCCGCGTGAGCTTGCCGTCCCCGGCACGGCTCTCTGTGCGAGACGTAGCCCAGAAGCTTTCCCTTTCCATTCAGAGCACCAGAGAGGCAGAATGCAGTGGTACGTATTGCTCAGGAGGAAAGGGGCACGGCCCGGCCGCGTTCGGGCAGAAGCAGCGCGCTGGAGCGCTTCGCTGCCGGCACAGAGTTCCGGGCGAGAGGCAGACGACCGGTCCGCCTCCGGGAGAACGAAGGTACGGCGTGCTCGAAAAGGCGAGGAACGAAGCCGCGGAGCACCGGGCTCGGGTGCGCGTCGTCCGGGCTTGCGAGACGAGCGTGGCTGCCACTCTCCTGCCTGCAGAATTCACCTTACAGCCTCAGGAAGGAGGACGACGCGCCACAGTTACTTGTGCTGCTGCTGCTGCCTAGTCCTCTTGCAGAGCTCTGTGGAGGCAAATGCACTTCCCTTCCGTCTCCGAGTTTCGGAGAACACGATGGTAGGGTGCAGCGGAGCAGGGAAGTACAGAAGTGCACCGCTGAGATTGCTGTTGCTTACGTGCAGAAGGCGAAGGTGCAAGCCAGCACTGGCTTTTGCTTCTAGAGCCGTTCTCCAGGAGAGCAGCTGCTGGAGGTTGACAGCGGTAGCTGCGAGGCTGAAAAACAAGGCAGGACGTCGGGCTTAGAAGAAAGGCACAGGGGCCACAGTGTGATGTGCGCTTTTGGAAGGCTGCTCGGAGAAGGGGCACTTTCGGAGAGCTTTCTGCTTTGACCTGTGCTCCTGGCCGAGCTCTAGCTGCTGGGACTCTGAAAGGCTGAATGACTAGGAAAGTGCTTGTGTCCACGCTGTGGATTGAGCACGATCCTTTTTGCAGCAGCGAGAACACACTCGGCCCACTGGGCTCGTGAACGAGCGTTTACCAGACGTCTGCAATTCGGTGCACTGCACACACAAGCCCGGTGCTCCCCGGTTTCTTTCTCCGCCTGCCGTTGTCTGGACAGAAGAGAAGCCCAGCCACGGCATCCTACTCGGCCGCTTTTCGGCGTGTGCACTGCCCGCATACACACGGGTGCTGTGCTCGGCTTTCCCTCGGCTCCAGGCACAAGGGTGCTTTCTCAGTTTTGCAGCGTCCCCGGTTCCCCACGTTGCCCTCGCTCAGCGAAACGTGCCGGGGGAGAAGCACTTGCTGGATGAGTCTTTCCGTGTGCAAGACTTTGAACGCAGCACCACAATCTGGGCCACGAGGAAGCCTTGATGAAGAAGGTGGTTTTGTCCTGGCACCTCTCTCCAGTGCGAGATGCCTGCCGAAGCTCTTTGCCTCTTGCGAGAGTGCGGTGGGCAGCGGGGTAAACTGGAGCCGAGAAGGACCGGGCAGACAGCACCGCCATCCGACAGGTGCTTTGCAGGTTGTGCCGGGGAAAGCGGACTGGCCCTGGCTGGAAGGCGCTGCAGCTAGGCGCTCCCCCAAGTGTCGGAGGCAAAGGCCGCGTGAGCTTGCCGTCCCCGGCACGGCTCTCTGTGCGAGACGTAGCCCAGAAGCTTTCCCTTTCCATTCAGAGCACCAGAGAGGCAGAATGCAGTGGTACGTATTGCTCAGGAGGAAAGGGGCACGGCCCGGCCGCGTTCGGGCAGAAGCAGCGCGCTGGAGCGCTTCGCTGCCGGCACAGAGTTCCGGGCGAGAGGCAGACGACCGGTCCGCCTCCGGGAGAACGAAGGTACGGCGTGCTCGAAAAGGCGAGGAACGAAGCCGCGGAGCACCGGGCTCGGGTGCGCGTCGTCCGGGCTTGCGAGACGAGCGTGGCTGCCACTCTCCTGCCTGCAGAATTCACCTTACAGCCTCAGGAAGGAGGACGACGCGCCACAGTTACTTGTGCTGCTGCTGCTGCCTAGTCCTCTTGCAGAGCTCTGTGGAGGCAAATGCACTTCCCTTCCGTCTCCGAGTTTCGGAGAACACGATGGTAGGGTGCAGCGGAGCAGGGAAGTACAGAAGTGCACCGCTGAGATTGCTGTTGCTTACGTGCAGAAGGCGAAGGTGCAAGCCAGCACTGGCTTTTGCTTCTAGAGCCGTTCTCCAGGAGAGCAGCTGCTGGAGGTTGACAGCGGTAGCTGCGAGGCTGAAAAACAAGGCAGGACGTCGGGCTTAGAAGAAAGGCACAGGGGCCACAGTGTGATGTGCGCTTTTGGAAGGCTGCTCGGAGAAGGGGCACTTTCGGAGAGCTTTCTGCTTTGACCTGTGCTCCTGGCCGAGCTCTAGCTGCTGGGACTCTGAAAGGCTGAATGACTAGGAAAGTGCTTGTGTCCACGCTGTGGATTGAGCACGATCCTTTTTGCAGCAGCGAGAACACACTCGGCCCACTGGGCTCGTGAACGAGCGTTTACCAGACGTCTGCAATTCGGTGCACTGCACACACAAGCCCGGTGCTCCCCGGTTTCTTTCTCCGCCTGCCGTTGTCTGGACAGAAGAGAAGCCCAGCCACGGCATCCTACTCGGCCGCTTTTCGGCGTGTGCACTGCCCGCATACACACGGGTGCTGTGCTCAGCTTTCCCTCGGCTCCAGGCACAAGGGTGCTTTCTCAGTTTTGCAGCGTCCCCGGTTCCCCACGTTGCCCTCGCTCAGCGAAACGTGCCGGGGGAGAAGCACTTGCTGGATGAGTCTTTCCGTGTGCAAGACTTTGAACGCAGCACCACAATCTGGGCCACGAGGAAGCCTTGATGAAGAAGGTGGTTTTGTCCTGGCACCTCTCTCCAGTGCGAGATGCCTGCCGAAGCTCTTTGCCTCTTGCGAGAGTGCGGTGGGCAGCGGGGTAAACTGGAGCCGAGAAGGACCGGGCAGACAGCACCGCCATCCGACAGGTGCTTTGCAGGTTGTGCCGGGGAAAGCGGACTGGCCCTGGCTGGAAGGCGCTGCAGCTAGGCGCTCCCCCAAGTGTCGGAGGCAAAGGCCGCGTGAGCTTGCCGTCCCCGGCACGGCTCTCTGTGCGAGACGTAGCCCAGAAGCTTTCCCTTTCCATTCAGAGCACCAGAGAGGCAGAATGCAGTGGTACGTATTGCTCAGGAGGAAAGGGGCACGGCCCGGCCGCGTTCGGGCAGAAGCAGCGCGCTGGAGCGCTTCGCTGCCGGCACAGAGTTCCGGGCGAGAGGCAGACGACCGGTCCGCCTCCGGGAGAACGAAGGTACGGCGTGCTCGAAAAGGCGAGGAACGAAGCCGCGGAGCACCGGGCTCGGGTGCGCGTCGTCCGGGCTTGCGAGACGAGCGTGGCTGCCACTCTCCTGCCTGCAGAATTCACCTTACAGCCTCAGGAAGGAGGACGACGCGCCACAGTTACTTGTGCTGCTGCTGCTGCCTAGTCCTCTTGCAGAGCTCTGTGGAGGCAAATGCACTTCCCTTCCGTCTCCGAGTTTCGGAGAACACGATGGTAGGGTGCAGCGGAGCAGGGAAGTACAGAAGTGCACCGCTGAGATTGCTGTTGCTTACGTGCAGAAGGCGAAGGTGCAAGCCAGCACTGGCTTTTGCTTCTAGAGCCGTTCTCCAGGAGAGCAGCTGCTGGAGGTTGACAGCGGTAGCTGCGAGGCTGAAAAACAAGGCAGGACGTCGGGCTTAGAAGAAAGGCACAGGGGCCACAGTGTGATGTGCGCTTTTGGAAGGCTGCTCGGAGAAGGGGCACTTTCGGAGAGCTTTCTGCTTTGACCTGTGCTCCTGGCCGAGCTCTAGCTGCTGGGACTCTGAAAGGCTGAATGACTAGGAAAGTGCTTGTGTCCACGCTGTGGATTGAGCACGATCCTTTTTGCAGCAGCGAGAACACACTCGGCCCACTGGGCTCGTGAACGAGCGTTTACCAGACGTCTGCAATTCGGTGCACTGCACACACAAGCCCGGTGCTCCCCGGTTTCTTTCTCCGCCTGCCGTTGTCTGGACAGAAGAGAAGCCCAGCCACGGCATCCTACTCGGCCGCTTTTCGGCGTGTGCACTGCCCGCATACACACGGGTGCTGTGCTCGGCTTTCCCTCGGCTCCAGGCACAAGGGTGCTTTCTCAGTTTTGCAGCGTCCCCGGTTCCCCACGTTGCCCTCGCTCAGCGAAACGTGCCGGGGGAGAAGCACTTGCTGGATGAGTCTTTCCGTGTGCAAGACTTTGAACGCAGCACCACAATCTGGGCCACGAGGAAGCCTTGATGAAGAAGGTGGTTTTGTCCTGGCACCTCTCTCCAGTGCGAGATGCCTGCCGAAGCTCTTTGCCTCTTGCGAGAGTGCGGTGGGCAGCGGGGTAAACTGGAGCCGAGAAGGACCGGGCAGACAGCACCGCCATCCGACAGGTGCTTTGCAGGTTGTGCCGGGGAAAGCGGACTGGCCCTGGCTGGAAGGCGCTGCAGCTAGGCGCTCCCCCAAGTGTCGGAGGCAAAGGCCGCGTGAGCTTGCCGTCCCCGGCACGGCTCTCTGTGCGAGACGTAGCCCAGAAGCTTTCCCTTTCCATTCAGAGCACCAGAGAGGCAGAATGCAGTGGTACGTATTGCTCAGGAGGAAAGGGGCACGGCCCGGCCGCGTTCGGGCAGAAGCAGCGCGCTGGAGCGCTTCGCTGCCGGCACAGAGTTCCGGGCGAGAGGCAGACGACCGGTCCGCCTCCGGGAGAACGAAGGTACGGCGTGCTCGAAAAGGCGAGGAACGAAGCCGCGGAGCACCGGGCTCGGGTGCGCGTCGTCCGGGCTTGCGAGACGAGCGTGGCTGCCACTCTCCTGCCTGCAGAATTCACCTTACAGCCTCAGGAAGGAGGACGACGCGCCACAGTTACTTGTGCTGCTGCTGCTGCCTAGTCCTCTTGCAGAGCTCTGTGGAGGCAAATGCACTTCCCTTCCGTCTCCGAGTTTCGGAGAACACGATGGTAGGGTGCAGCGGAGCAGGGAAGTACAGAAGTGCACCGCTGAGATTGCTGTTGCTTACGTGCAGAAGGCGAAGGTGCAAGCCAGCACTGGCTTTTGCTTCTAGAGCCGTTCTCCAGGAGAGCAGCTGCTGGAGGTTGACGGCGGTAGCTGCGAGGCTGAAAAACAAGGCAGGACGTCGGGCTTAGAAGAAAGGCACAGGGGCCACAGTGTGATGTGCGCTTTTGGAAGGCTGCTCGGAGAAGGGGCACTTTCGGAGAGCTTTCTGCTTTGACCTGTGCTCCTGGCCGAGCTCTAGCTGCTGGGACTCTGAAAGGCTGAATGACTAGGAAAGTGCTTGTGTCCACGCTGTGGATTGAGCACGATCCTTTTTGCAGCAGCGAGAACACACTCGGCCCACTGGGCTCGTGAACGAGCGTTTACCAGACGTCTGCAATTCGGTGCACTGCACACACAAGCCCGGTGCTCCCCGGTTTCTTTCTCCGCCTGCCGTTGTCTGGACAGAAGAGAAGCCCAGCCACGGCATCCTACTCGGCCGCTTTTCGGCGTGTGCACTGCCCGCATACACACGGGTGCTGTGCTCGGCTTTCCCTCGGCTCCAGGCACAAGGGTGCTTTCTCAGTTTTGCAGCGTCCCCGGTTCCCCACGTTGCCCTCGCTCAGCGAAACGTGCCGGGGGAGAAGCACTTGCTGGATGAGTCTTTCCGTGTGCAAGACTTTGAACGCAGCACCACAATCTGGGCCACGAGGAAGCCTTGATGAAGAAGGTGGTTTTGTCCTGGCACCTCTCTCCAGTGCGAGATGCCTGCCGAAGCTCTTTGCCTCTTGCGAGAGTGCGGTGGGCAGCGGGGTAAACTGGAGCCGAGAAGGACCGGGCAGACAGCACCGCCATCCGACAGGTGCTTTGCAGGTTGTGCCGGGGAAAGCGGACTGGCCCTGGCTGGAAGGCGCTGCAGCTAGGCGCTCCCCCAAGTGTCGGAGGCAAAGGCCGCGTGAGCTTGCCGTCCCCGGCACGGCTCTCTGTGCGAGACGTAGCCCAGAAGCTTTCCCTTTCCATTCAGAGCACCAGAGAGGCAGAATGCAGTGGTACGTATTGCTCAGGAGGAAAGGGGCACGGCCCGGCCGCGTTCGGGCAGAAGCAGCGCGCTGGAGCGCTTCGCTGCCGGCACAGAGTTCCGGGCGAGAGGCAGACGACCGGTCCGCCTCCGGGAGAACGAAGGTACGGCGTGCTCGAAAAGGCGAGGAACGAAGCCGCGGAGCACCGGGCTCGGGTGCGCGTCGTCCGGGCTTGCGAGACGAGCGTGGCTGCCACTCTCCTGCCTGCAGAATTCACCTTACAGCCTCAGGAAGGAGGACGACGCGCCACAGTTACTTGTGCTGCTGCTGCTGCCTAGTCCTCTTGCAGAGCTCTGTGGAGGCAAATGCACTTCCCTTCCGTCTCCGAGTTTCGGAGAACACGATGGTAGGGTGCAGCGGAGCAGGGAAGTACAGAAGTGCACCGCTGAGATTGCTGTTGCTTACGTGCAGAAGGCGAAGGTGCAAGCCAGCACTGGCTTTTGCTTCTAGAGCCGTTCTCCAGGAGAGCAGCTGCTGGAGGTTGACGGCGGTAGCTGCGAGGCTGAAAAACAAGGCAGGACGTCGGGCTTAGAAGAAAGGCACAGGGGCCACAGTGTGATGTGCGCTTTTGGAAGGCTGCTCGGAGAAGGGGCACTTTCGGAGAGCTTTCTGCTTTGACCTGTGCTCCTGGCCGAGCTCTAGCTGCTGGGACTCTGAAAGGCTGAATGACTAGGAAAGTGCTTGTGTCCACGCTGTGGATTGAGCACGATCCTTTTTGCAGCAGCGAGAACACACTCGGCCCACTGGGCTCGTGAACGAGCGTTTACCAGACGTCTGCAATTCGGTGCACTGCACACACAAGCCCGGTGCTCCCCGGTTTCTTTCTCCGCCTGCCGTTGTCTGGACAGAAGAGAAGCCCAGCCACGGCATCCTACTCGGCCGCTTTTCGGCGTGTGCACTGCCCGCATACACACGGGTGCTGTGCTCGGCTTTCCCTCGGCTCCAGGCACAAGGGTGCTTTCTCAGTTTTGCAGCGTCCCCGGTTCCCCACGTTGCCCTCGCTCAGCGAAACGTGCCGGGGGAGAAGCACTTGCTGGATGAGTCTTTCCGTGTGCAAGACTTTGAACGCAGCACCACAATCTGGGCCACGAGGAAGCCTTGATGAAGAAGGTGGTTTTGTCCTGGCACCTCTCTCCAGTGCGAGATGCCTGCCGAAGCTCTTTGCCTCTTGCGAGAGTGCGGTGGGCAGCGGGGTAAACTGGAGCCGAGAAGGACCGGGCAGACAGCACCGCCATCCGACAGGTGCTTTGCAGGTTGTGCCGGGGAAAGCGGACTGGCCCTGGCTGGAAGGCGCTGCAGCTAGGCGCTCCCCCAAGTGTCGGAGGCAAAGGCCGCGTGAGCTTGCCGTCCCCGGCACGGCTCTCTGTGCGAGACGTAGCCCAGAAGCTTTCCCTTTCCATTCAGAGCACCAGAGAGGCAGAATGCAGTGGTACGTATTGCTCAGGAGGAAAGGGGCACGGCCCGGCCGCGTTCGGGCAGAAGCAGCGCGCTGGAGCGCTTCGCTGCCGGCACAGAGTTCCGGGCGAGAGGCAGACGACCGGTCCGCCTCCGGGAGAACGAAGGTACGGCGTGCTCGAAAAGGCGAGGAACGAAGCCGCGGAGCACCGGGCTCGGGTGCGCGTCGTCCGGGCTTGCGAGACGAGCGTGGCTGCCACTCTCCTGCCTGCAGAATTCACCTTACAGCCTCAGGAAGGAGGACGACGCGCCACAGTTACTTGTGCTGCTGCTGCTGCCTAGTCCTCTTGCAGAGCTCTGTGGAGGCAAATGCACTTCCCTTCCGTCTCCGAGTTTCGGAGAACACGATGGTAGGGTGCAGCGGAGCAGGGAAGTACAGAAGTGCACCGCTGAGATTGCTGTTGCTTACGTGCAGAAGGCGAAGGTGCAAGCCAGCACTGGCTTTTGCTTCTAGAGCCGTTCTCCAGGAGAGCAGCTGCTGGAGGTTGACGGCGGTAGCTGCGAGGCTGAAAAACAAGGCAGGACGTCGGGCTTAGAAGAAAGGCACAGGGGCCACAGTGTGATGTGCGCTTTTGGAAGGCTGCTCGGAGAAGGGGCACTTTCGGAGAGCTTTCTGCTTTGACCTGTGCTCCTGGCCGAGCTCTAGCTGCTGGGACTCTGAAAGGCTGAATGACTAGGAAAGTGCTTGTGTCCACGCTGTGGATTGAGCACGATCCTTTTTGCAGCAGCGAGAACACACTCGGCCCACTGGGCTCGTGAACGAGCGTTTACCAGACGTCTGCAATTCGGTGCACTGCACACACAAGCCCGGTGCTCCCCGGTTTCTTTCTCCGCCTGCCGTTGTCTGGACAGAAGAGAAGCCCAGCCACGGCATCCTACTCGGCCGCTTTTCGGCGTGTGCACTGCCCGCATACACACGGGTGCTGTGCTCGGCTTTCCCTCGGCTCCAGGCACAAGGGTGCTTTCTCAGTTTTGCAGCGTCCCCGGTTCCCCACGTTGCCCTCGCTCAGCGAAACGTGCCGGGGGAGAAGCACTTGCTGGATGAGTCTTTCCGTGTGCAAGACTTTGAACGCAGCACCACAATCTGGGCCACGAGGAAGCCTTGATGAAGAAGGTGGTTTTGTCCTGGCACCTCTCTCCAGTGCGAGATGCCTGCCGAAGCTCTTTGCCTCTTGCGAGAGTGCGGTGGGCAGCGGGGTAAACTGGAGCCGAGAAGGACCGGGCAGACAGCACCGCCATCCGACAGGTGCTTTGCAGGTTGTGCCGGGGAAAGCGGACTGGCCCTGGCTGGAAGGCGCTGCAGCTAGGCGCTCCCCCAAGTGTCGGAGGCAAAGGCCGCGTGAGCTTGCCGTCCCCGGCACGGCTCTCTGTGCGAGACGTAGCCCAGAAGCTTTCCCTTTCCATTCAGAGCACCAGAGAGGCAGAATGCAGTGGTACGTATTGCTCAGGAGGAAAGGGGCACGGCCCGGCCGCGTTCGGGCAGAAGCAGCGCGCTGGAGCGCTTCGCTGCCGGCACAGAGTTCCGGGCGAGAGGCAGACGACCGGTCCGCCTCCGGGAGAACGAAGGTACGGCGTGCTCGAAAAGGCGAGGAACGAAGCCGCGGAGCACCGGGCTCGGGTGCGCGTCGTCCGGGCTTGCGAGACGAGCGTGGCTGCCACTCTCCTGCCTGCAGAATTCACCTTACAGCCTCAGGAAGGAGGACGACGCGCCACAGTTACTTGTGCTGCTGCTGCTGCCTAGTCCTCTTGCAGAGCTCTGTGGAGGCAAATGCACTTCCCTTCCGTCTCCGAGTTTCGGAGAACACGATGGTAGGGTGCAGCGGAGCAGGGAAGTACAGAAGTGCACCGCTGAGATTGCTGTTGCTTACGTGCAGAAGGCGAAGGTGCAAGCCAGCACTGGCTTTTGCTTCTAGAGCCGTTCTCCAGGAGAGCAGCTGCTGGAGGTTGACGGCGGTAGCTGCGAGGCTGAAAAACAAGGCAGGACGTCGGGCTTAGAAGAAAGGCACAGGGGCCACAGTGTGATGTGCGCTTTTGGAAGGCTGCTCGGAGAAGGGGCACTTTCGGAGAGCTTTCTGCTTTGACCTGTGCTCCTGGCCGAGCTCTAGCTGCTGGGACTCTGAAAGGCTGAATGACTAGGAAAGTGCTTGTGTCCACGCTGTGGATTGAGCACGATCCTTTTTGCAGCAGCGAGAACACACTCGGCCCACTGGGCTCGTGAACGAGCGTTTACCAGACGTCTGCAATTCGGTGCACTGCACACACAAGCCCGGTGCTCCCCGGTTTCTTTCTCCGCCTGCCGTTGTCTGGACAGAAGAGAAGCCCAGCCACGGCATCCTACTCGGCCGCTTTTCGGCGTGTGCACTGCCCGCATACACACGGGTGCTGTGCTCGGCTTTCCCTCGGCTCCAGGCACAAGGGTGCTTTCTCAGTTTTGCAGCGTCCCCGGTTCCCCACGTTGCCCTCGCTCAGCGAAACGTGCCGGGGGAGAAGCACTTGCTGGATGAGTCTTTCCGTGTGCAAGACTTTGAACGCAGCACCACAATCTGGGCCACGAGGAAGCCTTGATGAAGAAGGTGGTTTTGTCCTGGCACCTCTCTCCAGTGCGAGATGCCTGCCGAAGCTCTTTGCCTCTTGCGAGAGTGCGGTGGGCAGCGGGGTAAACTGGAGCCGAGAAGGACCGGGCAGACAGCACCGCCATCCGACAGGTGCTTTGCAGGTTGTGCCGGGGAAAGCGGACTGGCCCTGGCTGGAAGGCGCTGCAGCTAGGCGCTCCCCCAAGTGTCGGAGGCAAAGGCCGCGTGAGCTTGCCGTCCCCGGCACGGCTCTCTGTGCGAGACGTAGCCCAGAAGCTTTCCCTTTCCATTCAGAGCACCAGAGAGGCAGAATGCAGTGGTACGTATTGCTCAGGAGGAAAGGGGCACGGCCCGGCCGCGTTCGGGCAGAAGCAGCGCGCTGGAGCGCTTCGCTGCCGGCACAGAGTTCCGGGCGAGAGGCAGACGACCGGTCCGCCTCCGGGAGAACGAAGGTACGGCGTGCTCGAAAAGGCGAGGAACGAAGCCGCGGAGCACCGGGCTCGGGTGCGCGTCGTCCGGGCTTGCGAGACGAGCGTGGCTGCCACTCTCCTGCCTGCAGAATTCACCTTACAGCCTCAGGAAGGAGGACGACGCGCCACAGTTACTTGTGCTGCTGCTGCTGCCTAGTCCTCTTGCAGAGCTCTGTGGAGGCAAATGCACTTCCCTTCCGTCTCCGAGTTTCGGAGAACACGATGGTAGGGTGCAGCGGAGCAGGGAAGTACAGAAGTGCACCGCTGAGATTGCTGTTGCTTACGTGCAGAAGGCGAAGGTGCAAGCCAGCACTGGCTTTTGCTTCTAGAGCCGTTCTCCAGGAGAGCAGCTGCTGGAGGTTGACGGCGGTAGCTGCGAGGCTGAAAAACAAGGCAGGACGTCGGGCTTAGAAGAAAGGCACAGGGGCCACAGTGTGATGTGCGCTTTTGGAAGGCTGCTCGGAGAAGGGGCACTTTCGGAGAGCTTTCTGCTTTGACCTGTGCTCCTGGCCGAGCTCTAGCTGCTGGGACTCTGAAAGGCTGAATGACTAGGAAAGTGCTTGTGTCCACGCTGTGGATTGAGCACGATCCTTTTTGCAGCAGCGAGAACACACTCGGCCCACTGGGCTCGTGAACGAGCGTTTACCAGACGTCTGCAATTCGGTGCACTGCACACACAAGCCCGGTGCTCCCCGGTTTCTTTCTCCGCCTGCCGTTGTCTGGACAGAAGAGAAGCCCAGCCACGGCATCCTACTCGGCCGCTTTTCGGCGTGTGCACTGCCCGCATACACACGGGTGCTGTGCTCGGCTTTCCCTCGGCTCCAGGCACAAGGGTGCTTTCTCAGTTTTGCAGCGTCCCCGGTTCCCCACGTTGCCCTCGCTCAGCGAAACGTGCCGGGGGAGAAGCACTTGCTGGATGAGTCTTTCCGTGTGCAAGACTTTGAACGCAGCACCACAATCTGGGCCACGAGGAAGCCTTGATGAAGAAGGTGGTTTTGTCCTGGCACCTCTCTCCAGTGCGAGATGCCTGCCGAAGCTCTTTGCCTCTTGCGAGAGTGCGGTGGGCAGCGGGGTAAACTGGAGCCGAGAAGGACCGGGCAGACAGCACCGCCATCCGACAGGTGCTTTGCAGGTTGTGCCGGGGAAAGCGGACTGGCCCTGGCTGGAAGGCGCTGCAGCTAGGCGCTCCCCCAAGTGTCGGAGGCAAAGGCCGCGTGAGCTTGCCGTCCCCGGCACGGCTCTCTGTGCGAGACGTAGCCCAGAAGCTTTCCCTTTCCATTCAGAGCACCAGAGAGGCAGAATGCAGTGGTACGTATTGCTCAGGAGGAAAGGGGCACGGCCCGGCCGCGTTCGGGCAGAAGCAGCGCGCTGGAGCGCTTCGCTGCCGGCACAGAGTTCCGGGCGAGAGGCAGACGACCGGTCCGCCTCCGGGAGAACGAAGGTACGGCGTGCTCGAAAAGGCGAGGAACGAAGCCGCGGAGCACCGGGCTCGGGTGCGCGTCGTCCGGGCTTGCGAGACGAGCGTGGCTGCCACTCTCCTGCCTGCAGAATTCACCTTACAGCCTCAGGAAGGAGGACGACGCGCCACAGTTACTTGTGCTGCTGCTGCTGCCTAGTCCTCTTGCAGAGCTCTGTGGAGGCAAATGCACTTCCCTTCCGTCTCCGAGTTTCGGAGAACACGATGGTAGGGTGCAGCGGAGCAGGGAAGTACAGAAGTGCACCGCTGAGATTGCTGTTGCTTACGTGCAGAAGGCGAAGGTGCAAGCCAGCACTGGCTTTTGCTTCTAGAGCCGTTCTCCAGGAGAGCAGCTGCTGGAGGTTGACGGCGGTAGCTGCGAGGCTGAAAAACAAGGCAGGACGTCGGGCTTAGAAGAAAGGCACAGGGGCCACAGTGTGATGTGCGCTTTTGGAAGGCTGCTCGGAGAAGGGGCACTTTCGGAGAGCTTTCTGCTTTGACCTGTGCTCCTGGCCGAGCTCTAGCTGCTGGGACTCTGAAAGGCTGAATGACTAGGAAAGTGCTTGTGTCCACGCTGTGGATTGAGCACGATCCTTTTTGCAGCAGCGAGAACACACTCGGCCCACTGGGCTCGTGAACGAGCGTTTACCAGACGTCTGCAATTCGGTGCACTGCACACACAAGCCCGGTGCTCCCCGGTTTCTTTCTCCGCCTGCCGTTGTCTGGACAGAAGAGAAGCCCAGCCACGGCATCCTACTCGGCCGCTTTTCGGCGTGTGCACTGCCCGCATACACACGGGTGCTGTGCTCGGCTTTCCCTCGGCTCCAGGCACAAGGGTGCTTTCTCAGTTTTGCAGCGTCCCCGGTTCCCCACGTTGCCCTCGCTCAGCGAAACGTGCCGGGGGAGAAGCACTTGCTGGATGAGTCTTTCCGTGTGCAAGACTTTGAACGCAGCACCACAATCTGGGCCACGAGGAAGCCTTGATGAAGAAGGTGGTTTTGTCCTGGCACCTCTCTCCAGTGCGAGATGCCTGCCGAAGCTCTTTGCCTCTTGCGAGAGTGCGGTGGGCAGCGGGGTAAACTGGAGCCGAGAAGGACCGGGCAGACAGCACCGCCATCCGACAGGTGCTTTGCAGGTTGTGCCGGGGAAAGCGGACTGGCCCTGGCTGGAAGGCGCTGCAGCTAGGCGCTCCCCCAAGTGTCGGAGGCAAAGGCCGCGTGAGCTTGCCGTCCCCGGCACGGCTCTCTGTGCGAGACGTAGCCCAGAAGCTTTCCCTTTCCATTCAGAGCACCAGAGAGGCAGAATGCAGTGGTACGTATTGCTCAGGAGGAAAGGGGCACGGCCCGGCCGCGTTCGGGCAGAAGCAGCGCGCTGGAGCGCTTCGCTGCCGGCACAGAGTTCCGGGCGAGAGGCAGACGACCGGTCCGCCTCCGGGAGAACGAAGGTACGGCGTGCTCGAAAAGGCGAGGAACGAAGCCGCGGAGCACCGGGCTCGGGTGCGCGTCGTCCGGGCTTGCGAGACGAGCGTGGCTGCCACTCTCCTGCCTGCAGAATTCACCTTACAGCCTCAGGAAGGAGGACGACGCGCCACAGTTACTTGTGCTGCTGCTGCTGCCTAGTCCTCTTGCAGAGCTCTGTGGAGGCAAATGCACTTCCCTTCCGTCTCCGAGTTTCGGAGAACACGATGGTAGGGTGCAGCGGAGCAGGGAAGTACAGAAGTGCACCGCTGAGATTGCTGTTGCTTACGTGCAGAAGGCGAAGGTGCAAGCCAGCACTGGCTTTTGCTTCTAGAGCCGTTCTCCAGGAGAGCAGCTGCTGGAGGTTGACGGCGGTAGCTGCGAGGCTGAAAAACAAGGCAGGACGTCGGGCTTAGAAGAAAGGCACAGGGGCCACAGTGTGATGTGCGCTTTTGGAAGGCTGCTCGGAGAAGGGGCACTTTCGGAGAGCTTTCTGCTTTGACCTGTGCTCCTGGCCGAGCTCTAGCTGCTGGGACTCTGAAAGGCTGAATGACTAGGAAAGTGCTTGTGTCCACGCTGTGGATTGAGCACGATCCTTTTTGCAGCAGCGAGAACACACTCGGCCCACTGGGCTCGTGAACGAGCGTTTACCAGACGTCTGCAATTCGGTGCACTGCACACACAAGCCCGGTGCTCCCCGGTTTCTTTCTCCGCCTGCCGTTGTCTGGACAGAAGAGAAGCCCAGCCACGGCATCCTACTCGGCCGCTTTTCGGCGTGTGCACTGCCCGCATACACACGGGTGCTGTGCTCGGCTTTCCCTCGGCTCCAGGCACAAGGGTGCTTTCTCAGTTTTGCAGCGTCCCCGGTTCCCCACGTTGCCCTCGCTCAGCGAAACGTGCCGGGGGAGAAGCACTTGCTGGATGAGTCTTTCCGTGTGCAAGACTTTGAACGCAGCACCACAATCTGGGCCACGAGGAAGCCTTGATGAAGAAGGTGGTTTTGTCCTGGCACCTCTCTCCAGTGCGAGATGCCTGCCGAAGCTCTTTGCCTCTTGCGAGAGTGCGGTGGGCAGCGGGGTAAACTGGAGCCGAGAAGGACCGGGCAGACAGCACCGCCATCCGACAGGTGCTTTGCAGGTTGTGCCGGGGAAAGCGGACTGGCCCTGGCTGGAAGGCGCTGCAGCTAGGCGCTCCCCCAAGTGTCGGAGGCAAAGGCCGCGTGAGCTTGCCGTCCCCGGCACGGCTCTCTGTGCGAGACGTAGCCCAGAAGCTTTCCCTTTCCATTCAGAGCACCAGAGAGGCAGAATGCAGTGGTACGTATTGCTCAGGAGGAAAGGGGCACGGCCCGGCCGCGTTCGGGCAGAAGCAGCGCGCTGGAGCGCTTCGCTGCCGGCACAGAGTTCCGGGCGAGAGGCAGACGACCGGTCCGCCTCCGGGAGAACGAAGGTACGGCGTGCTCGAAAAGGCGAGGAACGAAGCCGCGGAGCACCGGGCTCGGGTGCGCGTCGTCCGGGCTTGCGAGACGAGCGTGGCTGCCACTCTCCTGCCTGCAGAATTCACCTTACAGCCTCAGGAAGGAGGACGACGCGCCACAGTTACTTGTGCTGCTGCTGCTGCCTAGTCCTCTTGCAGAGCTCTGTGGAGGCAAATGCACTTCCCTTCCGTCTCCGAGTTTCGGAGAACACGATGGTAGGGTGCAGCGGAGCAGGGAAGTACAGAAGTGCACCGCTGAGATTGCTGTTGCTTACGTGCAGAAGGCGAAGGTGCAAGCCAGCACTGGCTTTTGCTTCTAGAGCCGTTCTCCAGGAGAGCAGCTGCTGGAGGTTGACGGCGGTAGCTGCGAGGCTGAAAAACAAGGCAGGACGTCGGGCTTAGAAGAAAGGCACAGGGGCCACAGTGTGATGTGCGCTTTTGGAAGGCTGCTCGGAGAAGGGGCACTTTCGGAGAGCTTTCTGCTTTGACCTGTGCTCCTGGCCGAGCTCTAGCTGCTGGGACTCTGAAAGGCTGAATGACTAGGAAAGTGCTTGTGTCCACGCTGTGGATTGAGCACGATCCTTTTTGCAGCAGCGAGAACACACTCGGCCCACTGGGCTCGTGAACGAGCGTTTACCAGACGTCTGCAATTCGGTGCACTGCACACACAAGCCCGGTGCTCCCCGGTTTCTTTCTCCGCCTGCCGTTGTCTGGACAGAAGAGAAGCCCAGCCACGGCATCCTACTCGGCCGCTTTTCGGCGTGTGCACTGCCCGCATACACACGGGTGCTGTGCTCGGCTTTCCCTCGGCTCCAGGCACAAGGGTGCTTTCTCAGTTTTGCAGCGTCCCCGGTTCCCCACGTTGCCCTCGCTCAGCGAAACGTGCCGGGGGAGAAGCACTTGCTGGATGAGTCTTTCCGTGTGCAAGACTTTGAACGCAGCACCACAATCTGGGCCACGAGGAAGCCTTGATGAAGAAGGTGGTTTTGTCCTGGCACCTCTCTCCAGTGCGAGATGCCTGCCGAAGCTCTTTGCCTCTTGCGAGAGTGCGGTGGGCAGCGGGGTAAACTGGAGCCGAGAAGGACCGGGCAGACAGCACCGCCATCCGACAGGTGCTTTGCAGGTTGTGCCGGGGAAAGCGGACTGGCCCTGGCTGGAAGGCGCTGCAGCTAGGCGCTCCCCCAAGTGTCGGAGGCAAAGGCCGCGTGAGCTTGCCGTCCCCGGCACGGCTCTCTGTGCGAGACGTAGCCCAGAAGCTTTCCCTTTCCATTCAGAGCACCAGAGAGGCAGAATGCAGTGGTACGTATTGCTCAGGAGGAAAGGGGCACGGCCCGGCCGCGTTCGGGCAGAAGCAGCGCGCTGGAGCGCTTCGCTGCCGGCACAGAGTTCCGGGCGAGAGGCAGACGACCGGTCCGCCTCCGGGAGAACGAAGGTACGGCGTGCTCGAAAAGGCGAGGAACGAAGCCGCGGAGCACCGGGCTCGGGTGCGCGTCGTCCGGGCTTGCGAGACGAGCGTGGCTGCCACTCTCCTGCCTGCAGAATTCACCTTACAGCCTCAGGAAGGAGGACGACGCGCCACAGTTACTTGTGCTGCTGCTGCTGCCTAGTCCTCTTGCAGAGCTCTGTGGAGGCAAATGCACTTCCCTTCCGTCTCCGAGTTTCGGAGAACACGATGGTAGGGTGCAGCGGAGCAGGGAAGTACAGAAGTGCACCGCTGAGATTGCTGTTGCTTACGTGCAGAAGGCGAAGGTGCAAGCCAGCACTGGCTTTTGCTTCTAGAGCCGTTCTCCAGGAGAGCAGCTGCTGGAGGTTGACGGCGGTAGCTGCGAGGCTGAAAAACAAGGCAGGACGTCGGGCTTAGAAGAAAGGCACAGGGGCCACAGTGTGATGTGCGCTTTTGGAAGGCTGCTCGGAGAAGGGGCACTTTCGGAGAGCTTTCTGCTTTGACCTGTGCTCCTGGCCGAGCTCTAGCTGCTGGGACTCTGAAAGGCTGAATGACTAGGAAAGTGCTTGTGTCCACGCTGTGGATTGAGCACGATCCTTTTTGCAGCAGCGAGAACACACTCGGCCCACTGGGCTCGTGAACGAGCGTTTACCAGACGTCTGCAATTCGGTGCACTGCACACACAAGCCCGGTGCTCCCCGGTTTCTTTCTCCGCCTGCCGTTGTCTGGACAGAAGAGAAGCCCAGCCACGGCATCCTACTCGGCCGCTTTTCGGCGTGTGCACTGCCCGCATACACACGGGTGCTGTGCTCGGCTTTCCCTCGGCTCCAGGCACAAGGGTGCTTTCTCAGTTTTGCAGCGTCCCCGGTTCCCCACGTTGCCCTCGCTCAGCGAAACGTGCCGGGGGAGAAGCACTTGCTGGATGAGTCTTTCCGTGTGCAAGACTTTGAACGCAGCACCACAATCTGGGCCACGAGGAAGCCTTGATGAAGAAGGTGGTTTTGTCCTGGCACCTCTCTCCAGTGCGAGATGCCTGCCGAAGCTCTTTGCCTCTTGCGAGAGTGCGGTGGGCAGCGGGGTAAACTGGAGCCGAGAAGGACCGGGCAGACAGCACCGCCATCCGACAGGTGCTTTGCAGGTTGTGCCGGGGAAAGCGGACTGGCCCTGGCTGGAAGGCGCTGCAGCTAGGCGCTCTCCCAAGTGTCGGAGGCAAAGGCCGCGTGAGCTTGCCGTCCCCGGCACGGCTCTCTGTGCGAGACGTAGCCCAGAAGCTTTCCCTTTCCATTCAGAGCACCAGAGAGGCAGAATGCAGTGGTACGTATTGCTCAGGAGGAAAGGGGCACGGCCCGGCCGCGTTCGGGCAGAAGCAGCGCGCTGGAGCGCTTCGCTGCCGGCACAGAGTTCCGGGCGAGAGGCAGACGACCGGTCCGCCTCCGGGAGAACGAAGGTACGGCGTGCTCGAAAAGGCGAGGAACGAAGCCGCGGAGCACCGGGCTCGGGTGCGCGTCGTCCGGGCTTGCGAGACGAGCGTGGCTGCCACTCTCCTGCCTGCAGAATTCACCTTACAGCCTCAGGAAGGAGGACGACGCGCCACAGTTACTTGTGCTGCTGCTGCTGCCTAGTCCTCTTGCAGAGCTCTGTGGAGGCAAATGCACTTCCCTTCCGTCTCCGAGTTTCGGAGAACACGATGGTAGGGTGCAGCGGAGCAGGGAAGTACAGAAGTGCACCGCTGAGATTGCTGTTGCTTACGTGCAGAAGGCGAAGGTGCAAGCCAGCACTGGCTTTTGCTTCTAGAGCCGTTCTCCAGGAGAGCAGCTGCTGGAGGTTGACGGCGGTAGCTGCGAGGCTGAAAAACAAGGCAGGACGTCGGGCTTAGAAGAAAGGCACAGGGGCCACAGTGTGATGTGCGCTTTTGGAAGGCTGCTCGGAGAAGGGGCACTTTCGGAGAGCTTTCTGCTTTGACCTGTGCTCCTGGCCGAGCTCTAGCTGCTGGGACTCTGAAAGGCTGAATGACTAGGAAAGTGCTTGTGTCCACGCTGTGGATTGAGCACGATCCTTTTTGCAGCAGCGAGAACACACTCGGCCCACTGGGCTCGTGAACGAGCGTTTACCAGACGTCTGCAATTCGGTGCACTGCACACACAAGCCCGGTGCTCCCCGGTTTCTTTCTCCGCCTGCCGTTGTCTGGACAGAAGAGAAGCCCAGCCACGGCATCCTACTCGGCCGCTTTTCGGCGTGTGCACTGCCCGCATACACACGGGTGCTGTGCTCGGCTTTCCCTCGGCTCCAGGCACAAGGGTGCTTTCTCAGTTTTGCAGCGTCCCCGGTTCCCCACGTTGCCCTCGCTCAGCGAAACGTGCCGGGGGAGAAGCACTTGCTGGATGAGTCTTTCCGTGTGCAAGACTTTGAACGCAGCACCACAATCTGGGCCACGAGGAAGCCTTGATGAAGAAGGTGGTTTTGTCCTGGCACCTCTCTCCAGTGCGAGATGCCTGCCGAAGCTCTTTGCCTCTTGCGAGAGTGCGGTGGGCAGCGGGGTAAACTGGAGCCGAGAAGGACCGGGCAGACAGCACCGCCATCCGACAGGTGCTTTGCAGGTTGTGCCGGGGAAAGCGGACTGGCCCTGGCTGGAAGGCGCTGCAGCTAGGCGCTCCCCCAAGTGTCGGAGGCAAAGGCCGCGTGAGCTTGCCGTCCCCGGCACGGCTCTCTGTGCGAGACGTAGCCCAGAAGCTTTCCCTTTCCATTCAGAGCACCAGAGAGGCAGAATGCAGTGGTACGTATTGCTCAGGAGGAAAGGGGCACGGCCCGGCCGCGTTCGGGCAGAAGCAGCGCGCTGGAGCGCTTCGCTGCCGGCACAGAGTTCCGGGCGAGAGGCAGACGACCGGTCCGCCTCCGGGAGAACGAAGGTACGGCGTGCTCGAAAAGGCGAGGAACGAAGCCGCGGAGCACCGGGCTCGGGTGCGCGTCGTCCGGGCTTGCGAGACGAGCGTGGCTGCCACTCTCCTGCCTGCAGAATTCACCTTACAGCCTCAGGAAGGAGGACGACGCGCCACAGTTACTTGTGCTGCTGCTGCTGCCTAGTCCTCTTGCAGAGCTCTGTGGAGGCAAATGCACTTCCCTTCCGTCTCCGAGTTTCGGAGAACACGATGGTAGGGTGCAGCGGAGCAGGGAAGTACAGAAGTGCACCGCTGAGATTGCTGTTGCTTACGTGCAGAAGGCGAAGGTGCAAGCCAGCACTGGCTTTTGCTTCTAGAGCCGTTCTCCAGGAGAGCAGCTGCTGGAGGTTGACGGCGGTAGCTGCGAGGCTGAAAAACAAGGCAGGACGTCGGGCTTAGAAGAAAGGCACAGGGGCCACAGTGTGATGTGCGCTTTTGGAAGGCTGCTCGGAGAAGGGGCACTTTCGGAGAGCTTTCTGCTTTGACCTGTGCTCCTGGCCGAGCTCTAGCTGCTGGGACTCTGAAAGGCTGAATGACTAGGAAAGTGCTTGTGTCCACGCTGTGGATTGAGCACGATCCTTTTTGCAGCAGCGAGAACACACTCGGCCCACTGGGCTCGTGAACGAGCGTTTACCAGACGTCTGCAATTCGGTGCACTGCACACACAAGCCCGGTGCTCCCCGGTTTCTTTCTCCGCCTGCCGTTGTCTGGACAGAAGAGAAGCCCAGCCACGGCATCCTACTCGGCCGCTTTTCGGCGTGTGCACTGCCCGCATACACACGGGTGCTGTGCTCGGCTTTCCCTCGGCTCCAGGCACAAGGGTGCTTTCTCAGTTTTGCAGCGTCCCCGGTTCCCCACGTTGCCCTCGCTCAGCGAAACGTGCCGGGGGAGAAGCACTTGCTGGATGAGTCTTTCCGTGTGCAAGACTTTGAACGCAGCACCACAATCTGGGCCACGAGGAAGCCTTGATGAAGAAGGTGGTTTTGTCCTGGCACCTCTCTCCAGTGCGAGATGCCTGCCGAAGCTCTTTGCCTCTTGCGAGAGTGCGGTGGGCAGCGGGGTAAACTGGAGCCGAGAAGGACCGGGCAGACAGCACCGCCATCCGACAGGTGCTTTGCAGGTTGTGCCGGGGAAAGCGGACTGGCCCTGGCTGGAAGGCGCTGCAGCTAGGCGCTCCCCCAAGTGTCGGAGGCAAAGGCCGCGTGAGCTTGCCGTCCCCGGCACGGCTCTCTGTGCGAGACGTAGCCCAGAAGCTTTCCCTTTCCATTCAGAGCACCAGAGAGGCAGAATGCAGTGGTACGTATTGCTCAGGAGGAAAGGGGCACGGCCCGGCCGCGTTCGGGCAGAAGCAGCGCGCTGGAGCGCTTCGCTGCCGGCACAGAGTTCCGGGCGAGAGGCAGACGACCGGTCCGCCTCCGGGAGAACGAAGGTACGGCGTGCTCGAAAAGGCGAGGAACGAAGCCGCGGAGCACCGGGCTCGGGTGCGCGTCGTCCGGGCTTGCGAGACGAGCGTGGCTGCCACTCTCCTGCCTGCAGAATTCACCTTACAGCCTCAGGAAGGAGGACGACGCGCCACAGTTACTTGTGCTGCTGCTGCTGCCTAGTCCTCTTGCAGAGCTCTGTGGAGGCAAATGCACTTCCCTTCCGTCTCCGAGTTTCGGAGAACACGATGGTAGGGTGCAGCGGAGCAGGGAAGTACAGAAGTGCACCGCTGAGATTGCTGTTGCTTACGTGCAGAAGGCGAAGGTGCAAGCCAGCACTGGCTTTTGCTTCTAGAGCCGTTCTCCAGGAGAGCAGCTGCTGGAGGTTGACGGCGGTAGCTGCGAGGCTGAAAAACAAGGCAGGACGTCGGGCTTAGAAGAAAGGCACAGGGGCCACAGTGTGATGTGCGCTTTTGGAAGGCTGCTCGGAGAAGGGGCACTTTCGGAGAGCTTTCTGCTTTGACCTGTGCTCCTGGCCGAGCTCTAGCTGCTGGGACTCTGAAAGGCTGAATGACTAGGAAAGTGCTTGTGTCCACGCTGTGGATTGAGCACGATCCTTTTTGCAGCAGCGAGAACACACTCGGCCCACTGGGCTCGTGAACGAGCGTTTACCAGACGTCTGCAATTCGGTGCACTGCACACACAAGCCCGGTGCTCCCCGGTTTCTTTCTCCGCCTGCCGTTGTCTGGACAGAAGAGAAGCCCAGCCACGGCATCCTACTCGGCCGCTTTTCGGCGTGTGCACTGCCCGCATACACACGGGTGCTGTGCTCGGCTTTCCCTCGGCTCCAGGCACAAGGGTGCTTTCTCAGTTTTGCAGCGTCCCCGGTTCCCCACGTTGCCCTCGCTCAGCGAAACGTGCCGGGGGAGAAGCACTTGCTGGATGAGTCTTTCCGTGTGCAAGACTTTGAACGCAGCACCACAATCTGGGCCACGAGGAAGCCTTGATGAAGAAGGTGGTTTTGTCCTGGCACCTCTCTCCAGTGCGAGATGCCTGCCGAAGCTCTTTGCCTCTTGCGAGAGTGCGGTGGGCAGCGGGGTAAACTGGAGCCGAGAAGGACCGGGCAGACAGCACCGCCATCCGACAGGTGCTTTGCAGGTTGTGCCGGGGAAAGCGGACTGGCCCTGGCTGGAAGGCGCTGCAGCTAGGCGCTCCCCCAAGTGTCGGAGGCAAAGGCCGCGTGAGCTTGCCGTCCCCGGCACGGCTCTCTGTGCGAGACGTAGCCCAGAAGCTTTCCCTTTCCATTCAGAGCACCAGAGAGGCAGAATGCAGTGGTACGTATTGCTCAGGAGGAAAGGGGCACGGCCCGGCCGCGTTCGGGCAGAAGCAGCGCGCTGGAGCGCTTCGCTGCCGGCACAGAGTTCCGGGCGAGAGGCAGACGACCGGTCCGCCTCCGGGAGAACGAAGGTACGGCGTGCTCGAAAAGGCGAGGAACGAAGCCGCGGAGCACCGGGCTCGGGTGCGCGTCGTCCGGGCTTGCGAGACGAGCGTGGCTGCCACTCTCCTGCCTGCAGAATTCACCTTACAGCCTCAGGAAGGAGGACGACGCGCCACAGTTACTTGTGCTGCTGCTGCTGCCTAGTCCTCTTGCAGAGCTCTGTGGAGGCAAATGCACTTCCCTTCCGTCTCCGAGTTTCGGAGAACACGATGGTAGGGTGCAGCGGAGCAGGGAAGTACAGAAGTGCACCGCTGAGATTGCTGTTGCTTACGTGCAGAAGGCGAAGGTGCAAGCCAGCACTGGCTTTTGCTTCTAGAGCCGTTCTCCAGGAGAGCAGCTGCTGGAGGTTGACGGCGGTAGCTGCGAGGCTGAAAAACAAGGCAGGGACGTCGGGCTTAGAAGAAAGGCACAGGGGCCACAGTGTGATGTGCGCTTTTGGAAGGCTGCTCGGAGAAGGGGCACTTTCGGAGAGCTTTCTGCTTTGACCTGTGCTCCTGGCCGAGCTCTAGCTGCTGGGACTCTGAAAGGCTGAATGACTAGGAAAGTGCTTGTGTCCACGCTGTGGATTGAGCACGATCCTTTTTGCAGCAGCGAGAACACACTCGGCCCACTGGGCTCGAGTGAACGAGCGTTTACCAGACGTCTGCAATTCGGTGCACTGCACACACAAGCCCGGTGCTCCCCGGTTTCTTTCTCCGCCTGCCGTTGTCTGGACAGAAGAGAAGCCCAGCACGGCATCCTACTCGGCCGCTTTTCGGCGTGTGCACTGCCCGCATACACACGGGTGCTGTGCTCGGCTTTCCCTCGGCTCCAGGCACAAGGGTGCTTTCTCAGTTTTGCAGCGTCCCCGGTTCCCCCACGTTGCCCCTCGCTCAGCGAAAACGTGCCGGGGGAGAAGCACTTGCTGGATGAGTCTTCCGTGTGCAAGACTTTGAACGCAGCACCACAATCTGGGCCACGAGGAAGCCTTGATGAAGAAGGTGGTTTTGTCCTGGCACCTCTCTCCAGTGCGAGATGGCCTGCCGAAGCTCTTTGCCTCTTGCGAGAGTGCGGTGGGCAGCGGGGTAAACTGGAGCCGAGAAGGACCGGGCAGACAGCACCGCCATCCGACGGGTGCTTTGCAGGTTGTGCCGGGGAAAGCGGACTGGCCCTGGCTGGAAGGCGCTGCAGCTAGGCGCTCCCCCAAGTGTCGGAGGCAAAGGCCGCGTGAGCTTGCCGTCCCCGGCACGGCTCTCTGTGCGAGACGTAGCCCAGAAGCTTTCCCTTTCCATTCAGAGCACCAGAGAGGCAGAATGCAGTGGTACGTATTGCTCAGGAGGAAAGGGGCACGGCCCGGCCGCGTTCGGGCAGAAGCAGCGCGCTGGAGCGCTTCGCTGCCGGCACAGAGTTCCGGGCGAGAGGCAGACGACCGGTCCGCCTCCGGGAGAACGAAGGTACGGCGTGCTCGAAAAGGCGAGGAACGAAGCCGCGGAGCACCGGGCTCGGGTGCGCGTCGTCCGGGCTTGCGAGACGAGCGTGGCTGCCACTCTCCTGCCTGCAGAATTCACCTTACAGCCTCAGGAAGGAGGACGACGCGCCACAGTTACTTGTGCTGCTGCTGCTGCCTAGTCCTCTTGCAGAGCTCTGTGGAGGCAAATGCACTTCCCTTCCGTCTCCGAGTTTCGGAGAACACGATGGTAGGGTGCAGCGGAGCAGGGAAGTACAGAAGTGCACCGCTGAGATTGCTGTTGCTTACGTGCAGAAGGCGAAGGTGCAAGCCAGCACTGGCTTTTGCTTCTAGAGCCGTTCTCCAGGAGAGCAGCTGCTGGAGGTTGACGGCGGTAGCTGCGAGGCTGAAAAAACAAGGCAGGACGTCGGGCTTAGAAGAAAGGCACAGGGGCCACAGTGTGATGTGCGCTTTTGGAAGGCTGCTCGGAGAAGGGGCACTTTCGGAGAGCTTTCTGCTTTGACCTGTGCTCCTGGCCGAGCTCTAGCTGCTGGGGACTCTGAAAGGCTGAATGACTAGGAAAGTGCTTGTGTCCACGCTGTGGATTGAGCACGATCCTTTTTGCAGCAGCGAGAACACACTCGGCCCACTGGGCTCGTGAACGAGCGTTTACCAGACGTCTGCAATTCGGTGCACTGCACACACAAGCCCGGTGCTCCCCGGTTTCTTTCTCCGCCTGCCGTTGTCTGGACAGAAGAGAAGCCCAGCCACGGCATCCTACTCGGCCGCTTTTCGGCGTGTGCACTGCCCGCATACACAACGGGTGCTGTGCTCGGCTCTTCCCTCGGCTCCAGGCACAAGGGTGCTTTCTCAGTTTTGCAGCGTCCCCGGTTCCCCACGTTGCCCTCGCTCAGCGAAACGTGCCGGGGGAGAAGCACTTGCTGGATGAGTCTTTCCGTGTGCAAGACTTTGAACGCAGCACCACAATCTGGGCCACGAGGAAGCCTTGATGAAGAAGGTGGTTTTGTCCTGGCACCTCTCTCCAGTGCGAGATGCCTGCCGAAGCTCTTTGCCTCTTGCGAGAGTGCGGTGGGCAGCGGGGTAAACTGGAGCCGAGAAGGACCGGGCAGACAGCACCGCCATCCGACGGGTGCTTTGCAGGTTGTGCCGGGGAAAGCGGACTGGCCCTGGCTGGAAGGCGCTGCAGCTAGGCGCTCCCCCAAGTGTCGGAGGCAAAGGCCGCGTGAGCTTGCCGTCCCCGGCACGGCTCTCTGTGCGAGACGTAGCCCAGAAGCTTTCCCCTTTCCATTCAGAGCACCAGAGAGGCAGAATGCAGTGGTACGTATTGCTCAGGAGGAAAGGGGCACGGCCCGGCCGCGTTCGGGCAGAAGCAGCGCGCTGGAGCGCTTCGCTGCCGGCACAGAGTTCGGGCGAGAGGCAGACGACCGGTTCCGCCTCCGGGAGAACGAAGGTACGGCGTGCTCGAAAAGGCGAGGAACGAAGCCGCGGAGCACCGGGGCTCGGGTGCGCGTCGTCCGGGCTTGCGAGACGAGCGTGGCTGCCACTCTCCTGCCTGCAGAATTCACCTTACAGCCTCAGGAAGGAGGACGACGCGCCACAGTTACTTGTGCTGCTGCTGCTGCCTAGTCCTCTTGCAGAGCTCTGTGGAGGCAAATGCACTTCCCTTCCGTCTCCGAGTTTCGGAGAACACGATGGTAGGGTGCAGCGGAGCAGGGAAGTACAGAAGTGCACCGCTGAGATTGCTGTTGCTTACGTGCAGAAGGCGAAGGTGCAAGCCAGCACTGGCTTTTGCTTCTAGAGCCGTTCTCCAGGAGAGCAGCTGCTGGAGGTTGACGGCGGGTAGCTGCGAGGCTGAAAAACAAGGCAGGACGTCGGGCTTAGAAGAAAGGCACAGGGGCACAGTGTGATGTGCGCTTTTGGAAGGCTGCTCGGAGAAGGGGCACTTTCGGAGAGCTTTCTGCTTTGACCTGTGCTCCTGGCCGAGCTCTAGCTGCTGGGACTCTGAAAGGCTGAATGACTAGGAAAGTGCTTGTGTCCACGCTGTGGATTGAGCACGATCCTTTTTGCAGCAGCGAGAACACACTCGGCCCACTGGGCTCGTGAACGAGCGTTTACCAGACGTCTGCAATTCGGTGCACTGCACACACAAGCCCGGTGCTCCCCGGTTTCTTTCTCCGCCTGCCGTTGTCTGGACAGAAGAGAATGCCCAGCCACGGCATCCTACTCGGCCGCTTTTCGGCGTGTGCACTGCCCGCATACACACGGGTGCTGTGCTCGGCTTTCCCTCGGCTCCAGGCACAAGGGTGCTTTCTCAGTTTTGCAGCGTCCCCGGTTCCCCACGTTGCCCTCGCTCAGCGAAACGTGCCGGGGGAGAAGCACTTGCTGGATGAGTCTTTCCGTGTGCAAGACTTTGAACGCAGCACCACAATCTGGGCCACGAGGAAGCCTTGATGAAGAAGGTGGTTTTGTCCTGGCACCTCCAGTGCGAGATGCCTGCCGAAGCTCTTTGCCTCTTGCGAGAGTGCGGTTGGGCAGCGGGGTAAACTGGAGCCGAGAAGGACCGGGCAGACAGCACCGCCATCCGACAGGGTGCTTTGCAGGTTGTGCCGGGGAAAGCGGACTGGCCCTGGCTGGAAGGCGCTGCAGCTAGGCGCTCCCCCAAGTGTCGGAGGCAAAAGGCCGCGTGAGCTTGCCGTCCCCGGCACGGCTCTCTGTGCGAGACGTAGCCCAGAAGCTTTCCCTTTCCATTCAGAGCACCAGAGAGGCAGAATGCAGTGGTACGTATTGCTCAGGAGGAAAGGGGCACGGCCCGGCCGCGTTCCGGGCAGAAGCAGCGCGCTGGAGCGCTTCGCTGCCGGCACAGAGTTCCGGGCGAGAGGCAGACGACCGGTCCGCCTCCGGGAGGAACGAAGGTACGGCGTGCTCGAAAAGGCGAGGAACGAAGCCGCGGAGCACCGGGCTCGGGTGCGCGTCGTCCGGGCTTGCGAGACGAGCGTGGCTGCCACTCTCCTGCCTGCAGAATTCACCTTACAGCCTCAGGAAGGAGGACGACGCGCCACAGTTACTTGTGCTGCTGCTGCTGCCTAGTCCTCTTGCAGAGCTCTGTGGAGGCAAATGCACTTCCCTTCCGTCTCCGAGTTTCGGAGAACACGATGGTAGGGTGCAGCGGAGCAGGGAAGTACAGAAGTGCACCGCTGAGATTGCTGTTGCTTACGTGCAGAAGGCGAAGGTGCAAGCCAGCACTGGCTTTTTGCTTCTAGAGCCGTTCTCCAGGAGAGCAGCTGCTGGAGGTTGACGGCGGTAGCTGCGAGGCTGAAAAACAAGGCAGGACGTCGGCTTAGAAGAAAGGCACAGGGGCCACAGTGTGATGTGCGCTTTTGGAAGGCTGCTCGGAGAAGGGGCACTTTCGGAGAGCTTTCTGCTTTGACCTGTGCTCCTGGCCGAGCTCTAGCTGCTGGGACTCTGAAAGGCTGAATGACTAGGAAAGTGCTTGTGTCCACGCTGTGGATTGAGCACGATCCTTTTTGCAGCAGCGAGAACACACTCGGCCCACTGGGCTCGTGAACGAGCGTTTACCAGACGTCTGCAATTCGGTGCACTGCACACACAAGCCCGGTGCTCCCCGGTTTCTTTCTCCGCCTGCCGTTGTCTGGACAGAAGAGAAGCCCAGCCACGGCATCCTACTCGGCCGCTTTTCGGCGTGTGCACTGCCCGCATACACACGGGTGCTGTGCTCGGCTTTCCCTCGGCTCCAGGCACAAGGGTGCTTTCTCAGTTTTGCAGCGTCCCCGGTTCCCCACGTTGCCTCTCGCTCAGCGAAACGTGCCGGGGGAGAAGCACTTGCTGGATGAGTCTTTCCGTGTGCAAGACTTTGAACGCAGCACCACAATCTGGGCCACGAGGAAGCCTTGATGAAGAAGGTGGTTTTGTCCTGGCACCTCTCTCCAGTGCGAGATGCCTGCCGAAGCTCTTTGCCTCTTGCGAGAGTGCGGTGGGCAGCGGGGTAAACTGGAGCCGAGAAGGACCGGGCAGACAGCACCGCCATCCGACAGGTGCTTTGCAGGTTGTGCCGGGGAAAGCGGACTGGCCCTGGCTGGAAGGCGCTGCAGCTAGGCGCTCCCCCAAGTGTCGGAGGCAAAGGCCGCGTGAGCTTGCCGTCCCCGGCACGGCTCTCTGTGCGAGACGTAGCCCAGAAGCTTTCCCTTTCCATTCAGAGCACCAGAGAGGCAGAATGCAGTGGTACGTATTGCTCAGGAGGAAAGGGGCACGGCCCCGGCCGCGTTCGGGGCAGAAGCAGCGCGCTGGAGCGCTTCGCTGCCGGCACAGAGTTCCGGGCGAGAGGCAGACGACCGGTCCGCCTCCGGGAGAACGAAGGTACGGCGTGCTCGAAAAGGCGAGGAACGAAGCCGCGGAGCACCGGGCTCGGGTGCGCGTCGTCCGGGCTTGCGAGACGAGCGTGGCTGCCACTCTCCTGCCTGCAGAATTCACCTTACAGCCTCAGGAAGGAGACGACGCGCCACAGTTACTTGTGCTGCTGCTGCTGCCTAGTCCTCTTGCAGAGCTCTGTGGAGGCAAATGCACTTCCCTTCCGTCTCCGAGTTTCGGAGAACACGATGGTAGGGTGCAGCGGAGCAGGGAAGTACAGAAGTGCACCGCTGAGATTGCTGTTGCTTACGTGCAGAAGGCGAAGGTGCAAGCCAGCACTGGCTTTTGCTTCTAGAGCCGTTCTCCAGGAGAGCAGCTGCTGGAGGTTGACGGCGGTAGCTGCGAGGCTGAAAAACAAGGCAGGACGTCGGGCTTAGAAGAAAGGCACAGGGGCCACAGTGTGATGTGCGCTTTTGGAAGGCTGCTCGGAGAAGGGGCACTTTCGGAGAGCTTTCTGCTTTGACCTGTGCTCCTGGCCGAGCTCTAGCTGCTGGGACTCTGAAAGGCTGAATGACTAGGAAAGTGCTTGTGTCCACGCTGTGGATTGAGCACGATCCTTTTTGCAGCAGCGAGAACACACTCGGCCCACTGGGCTCGTGAACGAGCGTTTACCAGACGTCTGCAATTCGGTGCACTGCACACACAAGCCCGGTGCCTCCCCGGTTTCTTTCTCCGCCTGCCGTTGTCTGGACAGAAGAGAAGCCAGCCACGGCATCCTACTCGGCCGCTTTTCGGCGTGGCACTGCACTGCCGATACACACGGGTGCTGTGCTCGGCTTTCCCTCGGCTCCAGGCACAAGGGTGCTTTCTCAGTTTTGCAGCGTCCCCGGTTCCCCACGTTGCCCTCGCTCAGCGAAACGTGCCGGGGGAGAAGCACTTGCTGGATGAGTCTTTCCGTGTGCAAGACTTTGAACGCAGCAACCACAATCTGGGCCACGAGGAAGCCTTGATGAAGAAGGTGGTTTTGTCCTGGCACCTCTCTCCAGTGCGAGATGCCTGCCGAAGCTCTTTGCCTCTTGCGAGAGTGCGGTGGGCAGCGGGGTAAACTGGAGCCGAGAAGGACCGGGCAGACAGCACCGCCATCCGACAGGTGCTTTGCAGGTTGTGCCGGGGAAAGCGGACTGGCCCTGGCTGGAAGGCGCTGCAGCTAGGCGCTCTCCCCCAAGTGTCGGAGGCAAAGGCCGCGTGAGCTTGCCGTCCCCGGCACGGCTCTCTGTGCGAGACGTAGCCCAGAAGCTTTCCCTTTCCATTCAGAGCACCAGAGAGGCAGAATGCAGTGGTACGTATTGCTCAGGAGGAAAGGGGCACGCCGCGCCGCCGTTCGGGCAGAAGCAGCGCGCTGGAGCGCTTCGCTGCCGGCACAGAGTTCCGGGCGAGAGGCAGACGACCGGTCCGCCTCCGGGAGAACGAAGGTACGGCGTGCTCGAAAAGGCGAGGAACGAAGCCGCGGAGCACCGGGCTCGGGTGCGCGTCGTCCGGGCTTGCGAGACGAGCGTGGCTGCCACTCTCCTGCCCTGCAGAATTCACCTTACAGCCTCAGGAAGGAGGACGACGCGCCACAGTTACTTGTGCTGCTGCTGCTGCCTAGTCCTCTTGCAGAGCTCTGTGGAGGCAAATGCACTTCCCTTCCGTCTCCGAGTTTCGGAGAACACGATGGTAGGGTGCAGCGGAGCAGGGAAGTACAGAAGTGCACCGCTGAGATTGCTGTTGCTTACGTGCAGAAGGCGAAGGTGCAAGCCAGCACTGGCTTTTGCTTCTAGAGCCGTTCTCCAGGAGAGCAGCTGCTGGAGGTTGACGGCGGTAGCTGCGAGGCTGAAAAACAAGGCAGGACGTCGGGCTTAGAAGAAAGGCACAGGGGCCACAGTGTGATGTGCGCTTTTGGAAGGCTGCTCGGAGAAGGGGCACTTTCGGAGAGCTTTCTGCTCTTGACCTGTGCTCCTGGCCGAGCTCTAGCTGCTGGGACTCTGAAAGGCTGAATGACTAGGAAAGTGCTTGTGTCCACGCTGTGGATTGAGCACGATCCTTTTTGCAGCAGCGAGAACACACTCGGCCCACTGGGCTCGTGAACGAGCGTTTACCAGACGTCTGCAATTCGGTGCACTGCACCACACAAGCCCGGTGCTCCCGGTTTCTTTCTCCGCCTGCCGTTGTCTGGACAGAAGAGAAGCCCAGCCACGGCATCCTACTCGGCCGCCTTTTCGGCGTGTGCACTGCCCGCATACACACGGGTGCTGTGCTCGGCTTTCCCTCGGCTCAGGCACAAGGGTGCTTTCTCAGTTTTGCAGCGTCCCCGGTTCCCCACGTTGCCCTCGCTCAGCGAAACGTGCCGGGGGAGAAGCACTTGCTGGATGAGTCTTTCCGTGTGCAAGACTTTGAACGCAGCACCACAATCTGGGCCACGAGGAAGCCTTGATGAAGAAGGTGGTTTTGTCCTGGCACCTCTCTCCAGTGCGAGATGCCTGCCGAAGCTCTTTGCCTCTTGCGAGAGTGCGGTGGGCAGCGGGGTAAACTGGAGCCGAGAAGGACCGGGCAGACAGCACCGCCATCCGACAGGTGCTTTGCAGTTGTGCCGGGGAAAGCGGACTGGCCCTGGCTGGAAGGCGCTGCAGCTAGGCGCTCCCCCCAAGTGTCGGAGGCAAAGGCCGCGTGAGCTTGCCGTCCCCGGCACGGCTCCTCTGTGCGAGACGTAGCCCAGAAGCTTTCCCTTTCCATTCAGAGCACCAGAGAGGCAGAATGCAGTGGTACGTATTGCTCAGGAGGAAAGGGGCACGGCCCGGCCGCGTTCGGGCAGAAGCAGCGCGCTGGAGCGCTTCGCTGCCGGCACAGAGTTCCGGGCGAGAGGCAGACGACCGGTCCGCCTCCGGGAGAACGAAGGTACGGCGTGCTCGAAAAGGCGAGGAACGAAGCCGCGGAGCACCGGGCTCGGGTGCGCGTCGTCCGGGCTTGCGAGACGAGCGTGGCTGCCACTCTCCTGCCTGCAGAATTCACCTTACAGCCTCAGGAAGGAGGACGACGCGCCACAGTTACTTGTGCTGCTGCTGCTGCCTAGTCCTCTTGCAGAGCTCTGTGGAGGCAAATGCACTTCCCCTTCCGTCTCCGAGTTTCGGAGAACACGATGGTAGGGTGCAGCGGAGCAGGGAAGTACAGAAGTGCAACCGCTGAGATTGCTGTTGCTTACGTGCAGAAGGCGAAGGTGCAAGCCAGCACTGGCTTTTGCTTCTAGAGCCGTTCTCCAGGAGAGCAGCTGCTGGAGGTTGACGGCGGTAGCTGCGAGGCTGAAAAACAAGGCAGGACGTCGGGCTTAGAAGAAAGGCACAGGGGCCACAGTGTGATGTGCGCTTTTGGAAGGCTGCTCGGAGAAGGGGCACTTTCGGAGAGCTTTCTGCTTTGACCTGTGCTCCTGGCCGAGCTCTAGCTGCTGGGACTCTGAAAGGCTGAATGACTAGGAAAGTGCTTGTGTCCACGCTGTGGATTGAGCACGATCCTTTTTGCAGCAGCGAGAACACACTCGGCCCACTGGGCTCGTGAACGAGCGTTTACCAGACGTCTGCAATTCGGTGCACTGCACACACAAGCCCGGTGCTCCCCGGTTTCTTTCTCCGCCCTGCCGTTGTCTGGACAGAAGAGAAGCCCAGCCACGGCATCCTACTCGGCCGCTTTTCGGCGTGTGCACTGCCGCATACACACGGGTGCTGTGCTCGGCTTTCCCTCGGCTCCAGGCACAAGGGTGCCTTTCTCAGTTTTGCAGCGTCCCCGGTTCCCCACGTTGCCCTCGCTCAGCGAAACGTGCCGGGGGAGAAGCACTTGCTGGATGAGTCCTTTCCGTGTGCAAGACTTTGAACGCAGCACCACAATCTGGGCCACGAGGAAGCCTTGATGAAGAAGGTGGTTTTGTCCTGGCACCTCTCTCCAGTGCGAGATGCCTGCCGAAGCTCTTTGCCTCTTGCGAGAGTGCGGTGGGCAGCGGGGTAAACTGGAGCCGAGAAGGACCGGGCAGACAGCACCGCCATCCGACAGGTGCTTTGCAGGTTGTGCCGGGGAAAGCGGACTGGCCCTGGCTGGAAGGCGCTGCAGCTAGGCGCTCCCCCCAAGTGTCGGAGGCAAAGGCCGCGTGAGCTTGCCGTCCCCGGCACGGCTCTCTGTGCGAGACGTAGCCCAGAAGCTTTCCCTTTCCATTCAGAGCACCAGAGAGGCAGAATGCAGTGGTACGTATTGCTCAGGAGGAAAGGGGCACGGCCCGGCCGCGTTCGGGCAGAAGCAGCCGCGCTGGAGCGCTTCGCTGCCGGCACAGAGTTCCGGGCGAGAGGCAGACGACCGGTCCGCCTCCGGGAGAACGAAGGTACGGCGTGCTCGAAAAGGCGAGGAACGAAGCCGCGGAGCACCGGGCTCGGGTGCGCGTCGTCCGGGCTTGCGAGACGAGCGTGGCTGCCACTCTCCTGCCTGCAGAATTCACCTTACAGCCTCAGGAAGGAGGACGACGCGCCACAGTTACTTGTGCTGCTGCTGCTGCCTAGTCCTCTTGCAGAGCTCTGTGGAGGCAAATGCACTTCCCTTCCGTCTCCGAGTTTCGGAGAACACGATGGTAGGGTGCAGCGGAGCAGGGAAGTACAGAAGTGCACCGCTGAGATTGCTGTTGCTTACGTGCAGAAGGCGAAGGTGCAAGCCAGCACTGGCTTTTGCTTCTAGAGCCGTTCTCCAGGAGAGCAGCTGCTGGAGGTTGACGGCGGTAGCTGCGAGGCTGAAAAACAAGGCAGGACGTCGGGCTTAGAAGAAAGGCACAGGGGCCACAGTGTGATGTGCGCTTTTGGAAGGCTGCTCGGAGAAGGGGCACTTTCGGAGAGCTTTCTGCTTTGACCTGTGCTCCTGGCCGAGCTCTAGCTGCTGGGACTCTGAAAGGCTGAATGACTAGGAAAGTGCTTGTGTCCCACGCTGTGGATTGAGCACGATCCTTTTTGCAGCAGCGAGAACACACTCGGCCCACTGGGCTCGTGAACGAGCGTTTACCAGACGTCTGCAATTCGGTGCACTGCACACACAAGCCCGGTGCTCCCGGTTTCTTTCTCCGCCTGCCGTTGTCTGGACAGAAGAGAAGCCCAGCCACGGCATCCTACTCGGCCGCTTTTCGGCGTGTGCACTGCCCGCATACACACGGGTGCTGTGCTCGGCTTTCCCTCGGCTCCAGGCACAAGGGTGCTTTCTCAGTTTTGCAGCGTCCCCGGTTCCCCACGTTGCCCTCGCTCAGCGAAACGTGCCGGGGGAGAAGCACTTGCTGGATGAGTCTTTCCGTGTGCAAGACATTTGAACGCAGCACCACAATCTGGGCCACGAGGAAGCCTTGATGAAGAAGGTGGTTTTGTCCTGGCACCTCTCTCCAGTGCGAGATGCCTGCCGAAGCTCTTTGCCTCTTGCGAGAGTGCGGTGGGCAGCGGGGTAAACTGGAGCCGAGAAGGACCGGGCAGACAGCACCGCCATCCGACAGGTGCTTTGCAGGTTGTGCCGGGGAAAGCGGACTGGCCCTGGCTGGAAGGCGCTGCAGCTAGGCGCTCCCCCCAAGTGTCGGAGGCAAAGGCCGCGTGAGCTTGCCGTCCCCGGCACGGCTCTCTGTGCGAGACGTAGCCCAGAAGCTTTCCCTTTCCATTCAGAGCACCAGAGAGGCAGAATGCAGTGGTACGTATTGCTCAGGAGGAAAGGGGCACGGCCCGGCCGCGTTCGGGCAGAAGCAGCGCGCTGGAGCGCTTCGCTGCCGGCACAGAGTTCCGGGCGAGAGGCAGACGACCGGTCCGCCTCCGGAGAGAACGAAGGTACGGCGTGCTCGAAAAGGCGAGGAACGAAGCCGCGGAGCACCGGGCTCGGGTGCGCGTCGTCCGGGCTTGCGAGACGAGCGTGGCTGCCACTCTCCTGCCTGCAGAATTCACCTTACAGCCTCAGGAAGGAGGACGACGCGCCACAGTTACTTGTGCTGCTGCTGCTGCCTAGTCCTCTTGCAGAGCTCTGTGGAGGCAAATGCACTTCCCTTCCGTCTCCGAGTTTCGGAGAACACGATGGTAGGGTGCAGCGGAGCAGGGAAGTACAGAAGTGCACCGCTGAGATTGCTGTTGCTTACGTGCAGAAGGCGAAGTGCAAGCCAGCACTGGCTTTTGCTTCTAGAGCCGTTCTCCAGGAGAGCAGCTGCTGGAGGTTGACGGCGGTAGCTGCGAGGCTGAAAAACAAGGCAGGACGTCGGGCTTAGAAGAAAGGCACAGGGGCCACAGTGTGATGTGCGCTTTTGGAAGGCTGCTCGGAGAAGGGGCACTTTCGGAGAGCTTTCTGCTTTGACCTGTGCTCCTGGCCGAGCTCTAGCTGCTGGGACTCTGAAAGGCTGAATGACTAGGAAAGTGCTTGTGTCCACGCTGTGGATTGAGCACGATCCTTTTTGCAGCAGCGAGAACACACTCGGCCCACTGGGCTCGTGAACGAGCGTTTACCAGACGTCTGCAATTCGGTGCACTGCACACACAAGCCCGGTGCTCCCCGGTTTCTTTCTCCGCCTGCCGTTGTCTGGACAGAAGAGAAGCCCAGCCACGGCATCCTACTCGGCCGCTTTTCGGCGTGTGCACTGCCCGCATACACACGGGTGCTGTGCTCGGCTTTCCCTCGGCTCCAGGCACAAGGGTGCTTTCTCAGTTTTGCAGCGTCCCCGGTTCCCCACGTTGCCCTCGCTCAGCGAAACGTGCCGGGGGAGAAGCACTTGCTGGATGAGTCTTTCCGTGTGCAAGACTTTGAACGCAGCACCACAATCTGGGCCACGAGGAAGCCTTGATGAAGAAGGTGGTTTTGTCCTGGCACCTCTCTCCAGTGCGAGATGCCTGCCGAAGCTCTTTGCCTCTTGCGAGAGTGCGGTGGGCAGCGGGGTAAACTGGAGCCGAGAAGGACCGGGCAGACAGCACCGCCATCCGACAGGTGCTTTGCAGGTTGTGCCGGGGAAAGCGGACTGGCCCTGGCTGGAAGGCGCTGCAGCTAGGCGCTCCCCCAAGTGTCGGAGGCAAAGGCCGCGTGAGCTTGCCGTCCCCGGCACGGCTCTCTGTGCGAGACGTAGCCCAGAAGCTTTCCCTTTCCATTCAGAGCACCAGAGAGGCAGAATGCAGTGGTACGTATTGCTCAGGAGGAAAGGGGCACGGCCCGGCCGCGTTCGGGCAGAAGCAGCGCGCTGGAGCGCTTCGCTGCCGGCACAGAGTTCCGGGCGAGAGGCAGACGACCGGTTCCGCCTCCGGGAGAACGAAGGTACGGCGTGCTCGAAAAGGCGAGGAACGAAGCCGCGGAGCACCGGGCTCGGGTGCGCGTCGTCCGGGCTTGCGAGACGAGCGTGGCTGCCACTCTCCTGCCTGCAGAATTCACCTTACAGCCTCAGGAAGGAGGACGACGCGCCACAGTTACTTGTGCTGCTGAGCCTAGTCCTCTTGCAGAGCTCTGTGGAGGCAAATGCACTTCCCTTCCGTCTCCGAGTTTCGGAGAACACGATGGTAGGGTGCAGCGGAGCAGGGAAGTACAGAAGTGCACCGCTGAGATTGCTGTTGCTTACGTGCAGAAGGCGAAGGTGCAAGCCAGCACTGGCTTTTGCTTCTAGAGCCGTTCTCCAGGAGAGCAGCTGCTGGAGGTTGACGGCGGTAGCTGCGAGGCTGAAAAACAAGGCAGGACGTCGGGCTTAGAAGAAAGGCACAGGGGCCACAGTGTGATGTGCGCTTTTGGAAGGCTGCTCGGAGAAGGGGCACTTTCGGAGAGCTTTCTGCTTTGACCTGTGCTCCTGGCCGAGCTCTAGCTGCTGGGACTCTGAAAGGCTGAATGACTAGGAAAGTGCTTGTGTCCACGCTGTGGATTGAGCACGATCCTTTTTGCAGCAGCGAGAAACACACTCGGCCCACTGGGCTCGTGAACGAGCGTTTACCAGACGTCTGCAATTCGGTGCACTGCACACAACCAGAGCCCGGTGCTCCCCGGTTTCTTTCTCCGCCTGCCGTTGTCTGGACAGAAGAGAAGCCCAGCCACGGCATCCTACTCGGCCGCTTTTCGGCGTGTGCACTGCCCGCATACACACGGGTGCTGTGCTCGGCTTTCCCTCGGCTCCAGGCACAAGGGTGCTTTCCTCAGTTTTTGCAGCGTCCCCGGTTCCCCACGTTGCCCTCGCTCAGCGAAACGTGCCGGGGGAGAAGCACTTGCTGGATGAGTCTTTCCGTGTGCAAGACTTTGAACGCAGCACCACAATCTGGGCCACGAGGAAGCCTTGATGAAGAAGGTGGTTTTGTCCTGGCACCTCTCTCCAGTGCGAGATGCCTGCCGAAGCTCTTTGCCTCTTGCGAGAGTGCGGTGGGCAGCGGGGTAAACTGGAGCCGAGAAGGACCGGGCAGACAGCACCGCCATCCGACAGGTGCTTTGCAGGTTGTGCCGGGGAAAGCGGACTGGCCCTGGCTGGAAGGCGCTGCAGCTAGGCGCTCCCCCAAGTGTCGGAGGCAAAGGCCGCGTGAGCTTGCCGTCCCCGGCACGGCTCTCTGTGCGAGACGTAGCCCAGAAGCTTTCCCTTTCCATTCAGAGCACAGAGAGGCAGAATGCAGTGGTACGTATTGCTCAGGAGGAAAGGGGCACGGCCCGGCCGCGTTCGGGCAGAAGCAGCGCGCTGGAGCGCTTCGCTGCCGGCACAGAGTTCCGGGCGAGAGGCAGACGACCGGTCCGCCCTCCGGGAGAACGAAGGTACGGCGTGCTCGAAAAGGCGAGGAACGAAGCCGCGGAGCACCGGGCTCGGGTGCGCGTCGTCCGGGCTTGCGAGACGAGCGTGGCTGCCACTCTCCTGCCTGCAGAATTCACCTTACAGCCTCAGGAAGGAGGACGACGCGCCACAGTTACTTGTGCTGCTGCTGCTGCCTAGTCCTCTTGCAGAGCTCTGTGGAGGCAAATGCACTTCCCTTCCGTCTCCGAGTTTCGGAGAACACGATGGTAGGGTGCAGCGGAGCAGGGAAGTACAGAAGTGCACCGCTGAGATTGCTGTTGCTTACGTGCAGAAGGCGAAGGTGCAAGCCAGCACTGGCTTTTGCTTCTAGAGCCGTTCTCCAGGAGAGCAGCTGCTGGAGGTTGACGGCGGTAGCTGCGAGGCTGAAAAACAAGGCAGGACGTCGGGCTTAGAAGAAAGGCACAGGGGCCACAGTGTGATGTGCGCTTTTGGAAGGCTGCTCGGAGAAGGGGCACTTTCGGAGAGCTTTCTGCTTTGACCTGTGCTCCTGGCCGAGCTCTAGCTGCTGGGACTCTGAAAGGCTGAATGACTAGAAGTGCTTGTGTCCACGCTGTGGATTGAGCACGATCCTTTTTGCAGCAGCGAGAACACACTCGGCCCACTGGGCTCGTGAAACGAGCGTTTACCAGACGTCTGCAATTCGGTGCACTGCACACACAAGCCCGGTGCTCCCCGGTTTCTTTCTCCGCCTGCCGTTGTCTGGACAGAAGAGAAGCCCAGCCACGGCATCCTACTCGGCCGCTTTTCGGCGTGTGCACTGCCCGCATACACACGGGTGCTGTGCTCGGCTTTCCCTCGGCTCCAGGCAAAGGGTGCTTTTCTCAGTTTTGCAGCGTCCCCGGTTCCCACGTTGCCCTCGCTCAGCGAAACGTGCCGGGGGAGAAGCACTTGCTGGATGAGTCTTTCCGTGTGCAAGACTTTGAACGCAGCACCACAATCTGGGCCACGAGGAAGCCTTGATGAAGAAGGTGGTTTTGTCCTGGCACCTCTCCTCCAGTGCGAGATGCCTGCCGAAGCTCTTTGCCTCTTGCGAGAGTGCGGTGGGCAGCGGGGTAAACTGGAGCCGAGAAGGACCGGGCAGACAGCACCGCCATCCGACAGGTGCTTTGCAGGTTGTGCCGGGGAAAGCGGACTGGCCCTGGCTGGAAGGCGCTGCAGCTAGGCGCTCCCCCAAGTGTCGGAGGCAAAGGCCGCGTGAGCTTGCCGTCCCCCGGCACGGCTCTCTGTGCGAGACGTAGCCCAGAAGCTTTCTCCTTTCCATTCAGAGCACCAGAGAGGCAGAATGCAGTGGTACGTATTGCTCAGGAGGAAAGGGGCACGGCCCGGCCGCGTTCGGGCAGAAGCAGCGCGCTGGAGCGCTTCGCTGCCGGCACAGAGTTCCGGGCGAGAGGCAGACGACCGGTCCGCCTCCGGGAGAACGAAGGTACGGCGTGCTCGAAAAGGCGAGGAACGAAGCCAGCGGAGCACCGGGCTCGGGTGCGCGTCGTCCGGGCTTGAGCGAGACGAGCGTGGCTGCCACTCTCCCTGCCTGCAGAATTCACCTTACAGCCTCAGGAAGGAGGACGACGCGCCACAGTTACTTGTGCTGCTGCTGCTGCCTAGTCCTCTTGCAGAGCTCTGTGGAGGCAAATGCACTTCCCTTCCGTCTCCGAGTTTCGGAGAACACGATGGTAGGGTGCAGCGGAGCAGGGAAGTACAGAAGTGCACCGCTGAGATTGCTGTTGCTTACGTGCAGAAGGCGAAGGTGCAAGCCAGCACTGGCTTTTGCTTCTAGAGCCGTTCTCCAGGAGAGCAGCTGCTGGAGGTTGACGGCGGTAGCTGCGAGGCTGAAAAAACAAGGCAGGACGTCGGGCTTAGAAGAAAGGCACAGGGGCCACAGTGTGATGTGCGCTTTTGGAAGGCTGCTCGGAGAAGGTGCACTTTCGGAGAGCTTTCTGGCTTTGACCTGTGCTCCTGGCCGAGCTCTAGCTGCTGGGACTCTGAAAGGCTGAATGACTAGGAAAGTGCTTGTGTCCACGCTGTGGATTGAGCACGATCCTTTTTGCAGCAGCGAGAACACACTCGGCCCACTGGGCTCGTGAACGAGCGTTTACCAGACGTCTGCAATTCGGTGCACTGCACACACAAGCCCGGTGCTCCCCCGGTTTCTTTCTCCGCCTGGTTGTCTGGACAGAAGAGAAGCCCAGCCACGGCATCCTACTCGGCCGCTTTTCGGCGTGTGCACTGCCCGCATACACACGGGTGCTGTGCTCGGCTTTCCCTCGGCTCCAGGCACAAGGGTGCTTTCTCAGTTTTGCAGCGTCCGGTTCCCCTCCGTTCGCTCAGCGAAACGTGCCGGGGGAGAAGCACTTGCTGGATGAGTCTTTCCGTGTGCAAGACTTTGAACGCAGCACCACAATCTGGGCCACGAGGAAGCCTTGATGAAGAAGGTGGTTTTGTCCCTGGCACATCTCTCCAGTGCGAGATGCCTGCCGAAGCTCTTTGCCTCTTGCGAGAGTGCGGTGGCAGCGGGGTAAACTGGAGCCGAGAAGGACCGGCAGACAGCACCGCCATCCGCAGGTGCTTTTGCAGTTGTGCCTGGGGAAAGCGGACTGGCCCTGGCTGGAAGGCGCTGCCAGCTAGGCGCTCCCCCAATGTCGGAGGCAAAGGCCGCGTGAGCTTGCCGTCCCCGGCACGGATCTCTGTGCGAGACGTAGCCCAGAAGCTTTCCCTTTCCATTCAGAGCACCAGAGAGGCAGAATGCAGTGGTACGTATTGCTCAGGAGGAAAGGGGCACGGCCCGGCCGCGTTCGGGCAGAAGCAGCGCGCTGGAGCGCTTCGCTGCGGCACAGAGTTCCGGGCGAGAGGCAGACGACCGGTCCGCCTCCGGGAGAACGAAGGTACGGCGTGCTCGAAAAGGCGAGGAACGAAGCCGCGGAGCACCGGGCTCGGGTGCGCGTCGTCCGGGCTTGCGAGACGAGCGTGGGCTGCCACTCTCCTGCCTGCAGAATTCACCTTACAGCCTCAGGAAGGAGGACGACGCGCCACAGTTACTTGTGCTGCTGCTGCTGCCTAGTCCTCTTGCAGAGCTCTGTGGAGGCAAATGCACTTCCCTTCCGTCTCCGAGTTTCGGAGAACACGATGGTAGGGTGCAGCGGAGCAGGGAAGTACAGAAGTGCACCGCTGAGATTGCTGTTGCTTACGTGCAGAAGGCGAAGGTGCAAGCCAGCACTGGCTTTTGCTTCTAGAGCCGTTCTCCAGGAGAGCAGCTGCTGGAGGTTGACGGCGGTAGCTGCGAGGCTGAAAAACAAGGCAGGACGTCGGGCTTAGAAGAAAGGCACAGGGGCCACAGTGTGATGTGCGCTTTTGGAAGGCTGCTCGGAGAAGGGGCACTTTCGGAGAGCTTTCTGCTTTGACCTGTGCTCCTGCCGAGCTCTAGCTGCTGGGACTCTGAAAGGCTGAATGACTAGGAAAGTGCTTGTGTCCACGCTGTGGATTGAGCACGATCCTTTTTGCAGCAGCGAGAACACACTCGGCCCACTGGGCTCGTGAACGAGCGTTTACCAGACGTCTGCAATTCGGTGCACTGCACACACAAGCCCGGTGCTCCCCGGTTTCTTTCTCCGCCTGCCGTTGTCTGGACAGAAGAGAAGCCCAGCCACGGCATCCTACTCGGCCGCTTTTCGGCGTGTGCACTGCCCGCATACACACGGGTGCTGTGCTCGGCTTTCCCTCGGCTCCAGGCACAAGGGTGCTTTCTCAGTTTTGCAGCGTCCCCGGTTCCCCACGTTGCCCTCGCTCAGCGAAACGTGCCGGGGGAGAAGCACTTGCTGGATGAGTCTTTCCGTGTGCAAGACTTTGAACGCAGCACCACAATCTGGGCCACGAGGAAGCCTTGATGAAGAAGGTGGTTTTGTCCTGGCACCTCTCTCCAGTGCGAGATGCCTGCCGAAGCTTCTTTGCCTCTTGCGAGAGTGCGGTGGGCAGCGGGGTAAACTGGAGCCGAGAAGGACCGGGCAGACAGCACCGCCATCCGACAGGTGCTTTGCAGGTTGTGCCGGGGAAGCGGACTGGCCCTGGCTGGAAGGCGCTGCAGCTAGGCGCTCCCCCAAGTGTCGGAGGCAAAGGCCGCGTGAGCTTGCCGTCCCGGCACGGCTCTCTGTGCGAGACGTAGCCCAGAAGCTTTCCCTTTCCATTCAGAGCACCAGAGAGGCAGAATGCAGTGGTACGTATTGCTCAGGAGGAAAGGGGCACGGCCCGGCCGCGTTCGGGCAGAAGCAGCGCGCTGGAGCGCTTCGCTGCCGGCACAGAGTTCCGGGCGAGAGGCAGACGACCGGTCCGCCTCCGGGAGAACGAAGGTACGGCGTGCTCGAAAAGGCGAGGAACGAAGCCGCGGAGCACCGGGCTCGGGTGCGCGTCGTCCGGGCTTGCGAGACGAGCGTGGCTGCCACTCTCCTGCCTGCAGAATTCACCTTACAGCCTCAGGAAGGAGGACGACGCGCCACAGTTACTTGTGCTGCTGCTGCTGCCTAGTCCTCTTGCAGAGCTCTGTGGAGGCAAATGCACTTCCCTTCCGTCTCCGAGTTTCGGAGAACACGATGGTAGGGGTGCAGCGGAGCAGGGAAGTACAGAAGTGCACCGCTGAGATTGCTGTTGCTTACGTGCAGAAGGCGAAGGTGCAAGCCAGCACTGGCTTTTGCTTCTAGAGCCGTTCTCCAGGAGAGCAGCTGCTGGAGGTTGACGGCGGTAGCTGCGAGGCTGAAAAACAAGGCAGGACGTCGGGCTTAGAAGAAAGGCACAGGGGCCACAGTGTGATGTGCGCTTTTGGAAGGCTGCTCGGAGAAGGGGCACTTTCGGAGAGCTTTCCTGCTTTGACCTGTGCTCCTGGCCGAGCTCTAGCTGCTGGGACTCTGAAAGGCTGAATGACTAGGAAAGTGCTTGTGTCCACGCTGTGGATTGAGCACGATCCTTTTTGCAGCAGCGAGAACACACTCGGCCCACTGGGCTCGTGAACGAGCGTTTACCAGACGTCTGCAATTCGGTGCACTGCACACACAAGCCCCGGTGCTCCCCGGTTTCTTTCTCCGCCTGCCGTTGTCTGGACAGAAGAGAAGCCCAGCCACGGCATCCTACTCGGCCGCTTTTCGGCGTGTGCACTGCCCGCATACACACGGGTGCTGTGCTCGGCTTTCCCTCGGCTCCAGGCACAAGGGTGCTTTCTCAGTTTTGCAGCGTCCCCGGTTCCCCACGTTGCCCTCGCTCAGCGAAACGTGCCGGGGGAGAAGCACTTGCTGGATGAGTCTTTCCGTGTGCAAGACTTTGAACGCAGCACCACAATCTGGGCCACGAGGAAGCCTTGATGAAGAAGGTGGTTTTGTCCTGGCACCTCTCTCCAGTGCGAGATGCCTGCCGAAGCTCTTTGCCTCTTGCGAGAGTGCGGTGGGCAGCGGGGTAAACTGGAGCCGAGAAGGACCGGGGCAGACAGCACCGCCATCCGACAGGTGCTTTGCAGGTTGTGCCGGGGAAAGCGGACTGGCCCTGGCTGGAAGGCGCTGCAGCTAGGCGCTCCCCCAAGTGTCGGAGGCAAAGGCCGCGTGAGCTTGCCGTCCCCGGCACGGCTCTCTGTGCGAGACGTAGCCCAGAAGCTTTCCCTTTCCATTCAGAGCACCAGAGAGGCAGAATGCAGTGGTACGTATTGCTCAGGAGGAAAGGGGCACGGCCCGGCCGCGTTCGGGCAGAAGCAGCGCGCTGGTAGCGCTTCGCTGCCGGCACAGAGTTCCGGGCGAGAGGCAGAGACGACCGGTCCGCCTCCGGGAGAACGAAGGTACGGCGTGCTCGAAAAGGCGAGAACGAAGCCGCGGAGCACCGGGCTCGGGTGCGCGTCGTCCGGGCTTGCGAGACGAGCGTGGCTGCCACTCTCCTGCCTGCAGAATTCACCTTACAGCCTCAGGAAGGAGGACGACGCGCCACAGTTACTTGTGCTGCTGCTGCTGCCTAGTCCTCTTGCAGAGCTCTGTGGAGGCAAATGCACTTCCCTTCCGTCTCCGAGTTTCGGAGAACACGATGGTAGGGTGCAGCGGAGCAGGGAAGTACAGAAGTGCACCGCTGAGATTGCTGTTGCTTACGTGCAGAAGGCGAAGGTGCAAGCCAGCACTGGCTTTTGCTTCTAGAGCCGTTCTCCAGGAGAGCAGCTGCTGGAGGTTGACGGCGGTAGCTGCGAGGCTGAAAAACAAGGCAGGACGTCGGGCTTAGAAGAAAGGCACAGGGGCCACAGTGTGATGTGCGCTTTTGGAAGGCTGCTCGGAGAAGGGGCACTTTCGGAGAGCTTTCTGCTTTGACCTGTGCTCCTGGCCGAGCTCTAGCTGCTGGACTCTGAAAGGGCTGAATGACTAGGAAAGTGCTTGTGTCCACGCTGTGGATTGAGCACGATCCTTTTTGCAGCAGCGAGAACACACTCGGCCCCCACTGGGCTCGTGAACGAGCGTTTACCAGACGTCTGCAATTCGGTGCACTGCACACACAAGCCCGGTGCTCCCCGGTTTCTTTCTCCGCCTGCCGTTGTCTGGACAGAAGAGAAGCCCAGCCACGGCATCCTACTCGGCCGCTTTTCGGCGTGTGCACTGCCCGCATACACACGGGTGCTGTGCTCCGGCCTTTCCCTCGGCTCCAGGCACAAGGGTGCTTTCTCAGTTTTGCAGCGTCCCCGGTTCCCCACGTTGCCCTCGCTCAGCGAAACGTGCCGGGGGAGAAGCACTTGCTGGATGAGTCTTTCCGTGTGCAAGACTTTGAACGCAGCACCACAATCTGGCCACGAGGAAGCCTTGATGAAGAAGGTGGTTTTGTCCTGGCACCTCTCTCCAGTGCGAGATGCCTGCCGAAGCTCTTTGCCTCTTGCGAGAGTGCGGTGGGCAGCGGGTAAACTGGAGCCGAGAAGGACCGGGCAGACAGCACCGCCATCCGACAGGTGCTTTGCAGGTTGTGCCGGGGAAAGCGGACTGGCCCTGGGCTGGAAGGCGCTGCAGCTAGGCGCTCCCCCAAGTGTCGGAGGCAAAGGCCGCGTGAGCTTGCCGTCCCCGGCACGGCTCTCTGTGCGAGACGTAGCCCAGAAGCTTTCCCTTTCCATTCAGAGCACCAGAGAGGCAGAATGCAGTGGTACGTATTGCTCAGGAGGAAAGGGGCACGGCCCCGGCCGCGTTCGGGCAGAAGCAGCGCGCTGGAGCGCTTCGCTGCCGGCACAGAGTTCCGGGCGAGAGGCAGACGACCGGTCCGCCTCCGGGAGAACGAAGGTACGGCGTGCTCGAAAAGGCGAGGAACGAAGCCGCGGAGCACCGGGCTCGGGTGCGCGTCGTCCGGGCTTGCGAGGACGAGCGTGGCTGCCACTCTCCTGCCTGCAGAATTCACCTTACAGCCTCAGGAAGGAGGGACGACGCGCCACAGTTACTTGTGCTGCTGCTGCTGCCTAGTCCTCTTGCAGAGCTCTGTGGAGGCAAATGCACTTCCCTTCCGTCTCCGAGTTTCGGAGAACACGATGGTAGGGTGCAGCGGAGCAGGGAAGTACAGAAGTGCACCGCTGAGATTGCTGTTGCTTACGTGCAGAAGGCGAAGGTGCAAGCCAGCACTGGCTTTTGCTTCTAGAGCCGTTCTCCAGGAGAGCAGCTGCTGGAGGTTGACGGCGGTAGCTGCGAGGCTGAAAAACAAGGCAGGACGTCGGGCTTAGAAGAAAGGCACAGGGCCACAGTGTGATGTGCGCTTTTGGAAGGCTGCTCGGAGAAGGGGCACTTTCGGAGAGCTTTCTGCTTTGACCTGTGCTCCTGCCGAGCTCTAGCTGCTGGGACTCTGAAAGGCTGAATGACTAGGAAAGTGCTTGTGTCCACGCTGTGGATTGAGCACGATCCTTTTTGCAGCAGCGAGAACACACTCGGCCCACTGGGCTCGTGAACGAGCGTTTACCAGACGTCTGCAATTCGGTGCACTGCACAACACAAGCCCGGTGCTCCCCGGTTTCTTTCTCCGCCTGCCGTTGTCTGGACAGAAGAGAAGCCCAGCCACGGCATCCTACTCGGCCCGCTTTTCGGCGTGTGCACTGCCCGCATACACACGGGTGCTGTGCTCGGCTTTCCCTCGGCTCCAGGCACAAGGGTGCTTTCTCAGTTTTGCAGCGTCCCCGGTTCCCCACGTTGCCCTCGCTCCAGCGAAACGTGCCGGGGGGAGAAGCACTTGCTGGATGAGTCTTTCCGTGTGCAAGACTTTGAACGCAGCACCACAATCTGGGCCACGAGGAAGCCTTGATGAAGAAGGTGGTTTTGTCCTGGCACCTCTCTCCAGTGCGAGATGCCTGCCGAAGCTCTTTGCCTCTTGCGAGAGTGCGGTGGGCAGCGGGGTAAACTGGAGCCGAGAAGGACCGGGCAGACAGCACCGCCATCCGACAGGTGCTTTGCAGGTTGTGCCGGGGAAAGCGGACTGGCCCTGGCTGGAAGGCGCTGCAGCTAGGCGCTCCCCCAAGTGTCGGAGGCAAAGGCCGCGTGAGCTTGCCGTCCCCGGCACGGCTCTCTGTGCGAGACGTAGCCCAGAAGCTTTCCCTTTCCATTCAGAGCACCAGAGAGGCAGAATGCAGTGGTACGTATTGCTCAGGAGGAAAGGGGCACGGCCCGGCCGCGTTCGGGCAGAAGCAGCGCGCTGGAGCGCTTCGCTGCCGGCACAGAGTTCCGGGCGAGAGGCAGACGACCGGTCCGCCTCCGGGAGAACGAAGGTACGGCGTGCTCGAAAAGGCGAGGAACGAAGCCGCGGAGCACCGGGCTCGGTTGCGCGTCGTCCGGGCTTGCGAGACGAGCGTGGCTGCCACTCTCCTGCCTGCAGAATTCACCTTACAGCCTCAGGAAGGAGGACGACGCGCCACAGTTACTTGTGCTGCTGCTGCTGCCTAGTCCTCTTGCAGAGCTCTGTGGAGGCAAATGCACTTCCCTTCCGTCTCCGAGTTTCGGAGAACACGATGGTAGGGTGCAGCGGAGCAGGGAAGTACAGAAGTGCACCGCTGAGATTGCTGTTGCTTACGTGCAGAAGGCGAAGGTGCAAGCCAGCACTGGCTTTTGCTTCTAGAGCCGTTCTCCAGGAGAGCAGCTGCTGGAGGTTGACGGCGGTAGCTGCGAGGGCTGAAAAACAAGGCAGGACGTCGGGCTTAGAAGAAAGGCACAGGGGCCACAGTGTGATGTGCGCTTTTGGAAGGCTGCTCGGAGAAGGGGCACTTTCGGAGAGCTTTCTGCTTTGACCTGTGCTCCTGGCCGAGCTCTAGCTGCTGGGACTCTGAAAGGCTGAATGACTAGGAAAGTGCTTGTGTCCACGCTGTGGATTGAGCACGATCCTTTTTGCAGCAGCGAGAACACACTCGGCCCACTGGCTCGTGAACGAGCGTTTACCAGACGTCTGCAATTCGGTGCACTGCACACACAAGCCCGGTGCTCCCCCGGTTTCTTTCTCCGCCTGCCGTTGTCTGGACAGAAGAGAAGCCCAGCCACGGGCATCCTACTCGGCCGCTTTTCGGCGTGTGCACTGCCCGCATACACACGGGTGCTGTGCTCGGCTTTCCCTCGGCTCCAGGCACAAGGGTGCTTTCTCAGTTTTGCAGCGTCCCCGGTTCCCCACGTTGCCTCCGCTCAGCGAAACGTGCCGGGGGAGAAGCACTTGCTGGATGAGTCTTTCCGTGTGCAAGACTTTGAACGCAGCACCACAATCTGGGCCACGAGGAAGCCTTGATGAAGAAGGTGGTTTTGTCCTGGCACTCTCTCCAGTGCGAGATGCCTGCCGAAGCTCTTTGCCTCTTGCGAGAGTGCGGTGGGCAGCGGGGTAAACTGGAGCCGAGAAGGACCGGGCAGACAGCACCGCCATCCGACAGGTTGCTTTGCAGGTTGTGCCGGGGAAAGCGGACTGGCCCTGGCTGGAAGGCGCTGCAGCTAGGCGCTCCCCCAAGTGTCGGAGGCAAAGGCCGCGTGAGCTTGCCGTCCCCGCACGGCTCTCTGTGCGAGACGTAGCCCAGAAGCTTTCCTTTCCATTCAGAGCACCAGAGAGGCAGAATGCAGTGGTACGTATTGCTCAGGAGGAAAGGGGCACGGCCCGGCCGCGTTCGGGCAGAAGCAGCGCGCTGGAGCGCTTCGCTGCCGGCACAGAGTTCCGGGCGAGAGGCAGACGACCGGTCCGCCTCCGGGAGAACGAAGGTACGGCGGTGCTCGAAAAGGCGAGGAACGAAGCCGCGGAGCACCGGGCTCGGGTGCGCGTCGTCCGGGCTTGCGAGACGAGCGTGGCTGCCACTCTCCTGCCTGCAGAATTCACCTTACAGCCTCAGGAAGGAGGACGACGCGCCACAGTTACTTGTGCTGCTGCTGCTGCCTAGTCCTCTTGCAGAGCTCTGTGGAGGCAAATGCACTTCCCTTCCGTCTCCGAGTTCGGAGAACACGATGGTAGGGTGCAGCGGAGCAGGGAAGTACAGAAGTGCACCGCTGAGATTGCTGTTGCTTACGTGCAGAAGGCGAAGGTGCAAGCCAGCACTGGCTTTTGCTTCTAGAGCCGTTCTCCAGGAGAGCAGCTGCTGGAGGTTGACGGCGGTAGCTGCGAGGCTGAAAAACAAGGCAGGACGTCGGGCTTAGAAGAAAGGCACAGGGGCCACAGTGTGATGTGCGCTTTTGGAAGGCTGCTCGGAGAAGGGGCACTTTCGGAGAGCTTTCTGCTTTGACCTGTGCTCCTGGCCGAGCTCTAGCTGCTGGGACTCTGAAAGGCTGAATGACTAGGAAAGTGCTTGTGTCCACGCTGTGGATTGAGCACGATCCTTTTTGCAGCAGCGAGAACACACTCGGCCCACTGGGCTCGTGAACGAGCGTTTACCAGACGTCTGCAATTCGGTGCACTGCACACACAAGCCCGGTGCTCCCCGGTTTCTTTCTCCGCCTGCCGTTGTCTGGACAGAAGAGAAGCCCAGCCACGGCATCCTACTCGGCCGCTTTTCGGCGTGTGCACTGCCCGCATACACACGGGTGCTGTGCTCGGCTTTCCCTCGGCTCCAGGCACAAGGGTGCTTTCTCAGTTTTGCAGCGTCCCCGGTTCCCCACGTTGCCCTCGCTCAGCGAAACGTGCCGGGGGAGAAGCACTTGCTGGATGAGTCTTTCCGTGTGCAAGACTTTGAACGCAGCACCACAATCTGGGCCACGAGGAAGCCTTGATGAAGAAGGTGGTTTTGTCCTGGCACCTCTCTCCAGTGCGAGATGCCTGCCGAAGCTCTTTGCCTCTTGCGAGAGTGCGGTGGGCAGCGGGGTAAACTGGAGCCGAGAAGGACCGGGCAGACAGCACCGCCATCCGACAGGTGCTTTGCAGGTTGTGCCGGGGAAAGCGGACTGGCCCTGGCTGGAAGGCGCTGCAGCTAGGCGCTCCCCCAAGTGTCGGAGGCAAAGGCCGCGTGAGCTTGCCGTCCCCGGCACGGCTCTCTGTGCGAGACGTAGCCCAGAAGCTTTCCCTTTCCATTCAGAGCACCAGAGAGGCAGAATGCAGTGGTACGTATTGCTCAGGAGGAAAGGGGCACGGCCCGGCCGCGTTCGGGCAGAAGCAGCGCGCTGGAGCGCTTCGCTGCCGGCACAGAGTTCCGGGCGAGAGGCAGACGACCGGTCCGCCTCCGGGAGAACGAAGGTACGGCGTGCTCGAAAAGGCGAGGAACGAAGCCGCGGAGCACCGGGCTCGGGTGCGCGTCGTCCGGGCTTGCGAGACGAGCGTGGCTGCCACTCTCCTGCCTGCAGAATTCACCTTACAGCCTCAGGAAGGAGGACGACGCGCCACAGTTACTTGTGCTGCTGCTGCTGCCTAGTCCTCTTGCAGAGCTCTGTGGAGGCAAATGCACTTCCCTTCCGTCTCCGAGTTTCGGAGAACACGATGGTAGGGTGCAGCGGAGCAGGGAAGTACAGAAGTGCACCGCTGAGATTGCTGTTGCTTACGTGCAGAAGGCGAAGGTGCAAGCCAGCACTGGCTTTTGCTTCTAGAGCCGTTCTCCAGGAGAGCAGCTGCTGGAGGTTGACGGCGGTAGCTGCGAGGCTGAAAAACAAGGCAGGACGTCGGGCTTAGAAGAAAGGCACAGGGGCCACAGTGTGATGTGCGCTTTTGGAAGGCTGCTCGGAGAAGGGGCACTTTCGGAGAGCTTTCTGCTTTGACCTGTGCTCCTGGCCGAGCTCTAGCTGCTGGGACTCTGAAAGGCTGAATGACTAGGAAAGTGCTTGTGTCCACGCTGTGGATTGAGCACGATCCTTTTTGCAGCAGCGAGAACACACTCGGCCCACTGGGCTCGTGAACGAGCGTTTACCAGACGTCTGCAATTCGGTGCACTGCACACACAAGCCCGGTGCTCCCCGGTTTCTTTCTCCGCCTGCCGTTGTCTGGACAGAAGAGAAGCCCAGCCACGGCATCCTACTCGGCCGCTTTTCGGCGTGTGCACTGCCCGCATACACACAGGGTGCTGTGCTCGGCTTTCCCTCGGCTCCAGGCACAAGGGTGCTTTCTCAGTTTTGCAGCGTCCCCGGTTCCCCACGTTGCCCTCGCTCAGCGAAACGTGCCGGGGGAGAAGCACTTGCTGGATGAGTCTTTCCGTGTGCAAGACTTTGAACGCAGCACCACAATCTGGGCCACGAGGAAGCCTTGATGAAGAAGGTGGTTTTGTCCTGGCACCTCTCTCCAGTGCGAGATGCCTGCCGAAGCTCTTTGCCTCTTGCGAGAGTGCGGTGGGCAGCGGGGTAAACTGGAGCCGAGAAGGACCGGGCAGACAGCACCGCCATCCGACAGGTGCTTTGCAGGTTGTGCCGGGGAAAGCGGACTGGCCCTGGCTGGAAGGCGCTGCAGCTAGGCGCTCCCCCAAGTGTCGGAGGCAAAGGCCGCGTGAGCTTGCCGTCCC